>NW_028135265.1:0-148000 GCF_964662115.1 Mustela nivalis | reverse complement strand
ACGCATCCTCAGGAGAGGCCATTTCAACTCAGCCCCCTGGGTCGCGTGTTCCAGAGGCAGCAGATCAAACATATCTTGTCGCTAATAGCCAATGGGAATGCGAGGCATGCTGTACAGGGTTCCATCCTTCGAACCCTGCTCTCCAGTCCTTCCATATGGTATGTCCTGGAGCCATGCAACAGGACTCGAATGTCCCGCAGAAGGAAACCTTGTGGTTTGGGGCAAACTCCAAACTCAGCGTGGGAAAACTTCCTTGGCCTCATGAGGCCCCCACTTCATGAAGGTGCCATCATGGACACATACTGCAGCCTCAGCCAACGTCTGATCCTCAGCCTGACTTCAGATGCAGGAGATTTTGATTCAGCCTCTGCAGAGTGGGCCTGCTCTGCCCTTGGCTCCAATCCTCACACTAGCTTGTGTTTTCAGACTTCCGTCCTCACACTCCTGGCCCACAAACCCTCCCTACTGGGAATTCTGGGGCCACAATGAAGCACTGTGCCTGCCTCCCAGGAGAAAAACATTGTCTATGGCGCTGCCCAGAAACCCCAAATGAGGATCAAACTGCTTGGCCGTTGGCAACACCCCAATTGCATAGGCTACCTTAAACAGTGATGCTCTGTCGCAAATAGCCTGAGCCCAGACCTTCCAACAGACACCGACACAGCTGGCTGCACACCCAGCACATTGGACCCGCCACTGCCTTAGGCCACCATCCATTCCCAACCTGGGTTTTCAGTCATCGGAACCTAGACCTTATCTCCAATCCCTGCACTGGGGGGAACCTGATGCACAAGTCAGAACCCCTCCTTCCCCCTGGCAAGAAACCTTGCTGCTGGCAGTGAGTCAAACCTTCAGTGAAGGAGAAAACGGCATGGCCCATGAGGCCACGCCCAAGCGTGAGGGCCGCCTTGGGCACAAACACACATTGTGACCCTCAGCGTGAGTACCTTATTCAAGTAACGCCTCTCAGTGACTGGACCAAGAGCCCGCATATGTGGCTTGCCATGCCCATAGGCACCCAGGACTAACTAGATGGTGTGTATTCCAGTTGAGGGAACCCACTGCTGTGCTCTAGAGTCCCTCTCCTGGGGTGTCCCCTGTGGCAGAAAACAGTACTCTTCATTCCCACAGAATGGACACAAACACTTGGGAGCTTGGACAATCCCCCGAGAGGAAGGCTCTTCCTCGGCCTCTGAGACAACCCCTACGCTGACCGGACACTGTAAACGCAACACCCAGAGACAAAAGCCTGAGTGACTGCCTCCCACTTGCCCTCCTTTGATTTCCAGAGGATCTCCCCTCACGGACTAGAGATCAGGCCTGCCATTACATTGGCCCCTTGCTGAGCCAAGTTTGCTTTTTCAGACATCTGTCCCCACAGCCCAGGCAAACACAGCCTCTAGGCTGGGTCCTCTGGAGCCATACCACAGGACCGTGCCTGCTCTCTCCTGGGAAACTGTGTCCATTCCTTTGGCCACACACCTCCAGAATATGAGAAACCTCAAGGCCTCCGAGGACATCCCACTACTGGGAGCCTCACTGGACTCACAGGGGCATTCGGACACAAGCTGAGCAGCTACATCCATGAATGCATGCACACAGATGTCAACAGAGATAGAAGGTTGAGCCGGACAGGCCTTTAGGCCGTAGTCTCAACTCTTGCTTTGGTTTCCAGGTGTCACTCCTCAGAGGCTTTGGTTCGAAGAACAGGGTATGGGGCTTTCCTGAGGCACGGAACAGAACTCCTCTCGTCTCCACATGGGAAGTTTCCTTGTTGGAGCCGTGTCAAACACCTCATGTTGAAGAATCCTGCAGAGTCCCTGAGCCACCTCCACATTCCAAGGTCTCCCAGGCCACCAAGCCACAGTAGGACTCATCTTCAGGAGAGTCCATTTCAACTCTCCCCTCTGGGTAGCTCACCCAGGAGCCCGCAGATTGAGCCTGCCTTGTCCTGACTAAAGAGTGGGAATATGAGGTGGCGTTCCCAGGCATCCATGCTTAGACACCTGCTCTCGAGTCTTTCCATATGGGGCCTCCTGGAACCATCCAATAGGACTCGACAGTCGTGCAGAAGGTAACCTTCAGTTTTGGAGCAGTTCACAAATACCATCGTAGGCAAAACTTTCTGGCCTCATGGAGCCCCCACACCCTTCAGGAAGAGGCCATGCTGGACAAGAACTCTAGCCTGAGGCACGTCTCATAGTTGACATGACCTCAGTGCAGGAGATCTCGATTCAGCCTCTGCAGAGTGGGCCTGCCGTGCCCTCGGTCCCAAACCTCACGCTAGCTTGTGTTTTCCGACTTCCTTCCTCACACTCCTGGCAAACAAGCCCTCCGGACTAGGAACTCTGGAACCAAAACCCAGCCCAGTGTCTGCCCAAAGGAAGAAAAACGTTTCCCTGTGGGGCTCTCCAGAAAACCCAGATGAGGATCAACCTGCTCGGGCCTCGACGGTAGCCGAACTGGATAGGCTGCTCTGGGCTCTCATGCTCTGCCTGACACAGCCTGAAGCCAGACGTCCAGACAGACAAGGAGACAGCTGGCCGCACACCCAGCACTTCGGACACGCCATGGTCTTATGCCGTCACCTCATCCTAACATTGGTTTTCAGATATCTGAACCTAGACATTATATCAATTCTCCACACAGCTGGGTATAGCAAGCACAAAACAGAACTCCTCCTTCCCCATGGCTGTCAAGCTTGCTCTTGGCATGCAGTCACACCTTCAGGGTGGGAGAAATCTTCATGGCCCCTGATGCCACGCCCAAACTTGAGTGCTGCTTGGGCACAAATTCACACTGTGACCCTCAGCATGAGCCCCATGTCAAAGAAAGGCCTGTCAGGGCCTGGACCAAGAGCCCACATATGGGGCTTGCCAAGGCCCTATGCACCCAATCCTCACCACGGTTTGAATTTTCCAGTCGCCCCGCCCGTACCTGGAGCTCTGCTCTGGAATCCCTTTCTTGGAGAGACCCATGAGCCAGACAACATGACTCCACCCTTCCCACAAAATGACCCCAAACTCTTGGGAGCTGGGACAAATCCCCAGAGAGGGATACTCGACCACAGTACCTGAGGCCACCGCTCCAATCCACGGCTATCCCGGACACAACATCCAGAGACAAAAGCCTGAAGGAACGCCTCCCACTCGCCCTTGTTTCAGAGGCCCAGGAGCTCCCTCTCGGGCTGTACATCCGGCCGGCCATACCCTAGGCGCCACTCATAAGCTGAGTTTGTGTATTCCGAATTCTGTGCCCACAGCCTGGACCCACACAACATCCAGGCTAGGGCCTCTGGACCAAACAGCGAAAGATTGTGCCTGCCCTCTCCAAGGAAAGTGTGCCCAATCCTTTGACCACAACCCTACAGGTTAGAGAAAAGCTCCAAGGTCCCTGAGGCCATCAATAGTATAGGCCACCCTGGACTAAGAGGGGCTCTCTGACACCAGCGGAGCAACTATCTCCACTTAGACTCTCAGACAGTGTCCCCAGAGACAGAAGGTTGAAATGGACAGGCTCCCAGGCCCTAATCTGAACCTTAGCTTTGGTTTCCATGTTTCCGTTCTCAGAGAACTGTTTTCGTAGACCAGCACATGGGGCTTTTCTGAGGCACCAAACCAAACATCTCTCATCTCGACACGGGCAGCTTTCTTACTGGGATGTATCAAACACTTCAGGTAGGAGAGTTCCGCAGGGCCACTGAACAACCAGCACATTCCAAGGTCTCCATGGACCCAAACGCACATTATGACGCATCCTCAGGAGAGGCCATTTCAACTCAGCCCCTGGTTCGCGTGTTCCAGAGGCAGCAGATCAAACATATCTTGTCGCTAATAGCCAATGGGAATGCGAGGCATGCTGTACAGGGATCCATCCTTCGAACCCTGCTCTCCAGTCCTTCCATATGGTATGTCCTGGAGGCATGCAACAGGACTCGAATGTCCCGCAGAAGAAAACCTTGTGGTTTGGGGCAACCTCCAAACTCAGCGTGGGAAAACTTCCTTGGCCTCATGAGTCCCCCACTTCATGAAGGTGCCATCATGGACACATACTGCAGCCTCAGCCAACGTCTGATCCTCAGCCTGACTTCAGATGCAGGAGATTTTGATTCAGCCTCTGCAGAGTGGGCCTGCTCTGCCCTTGGCTCCAATCCTCACACTAGCTTGTGTTTTCAGACTTCCGTCCTCACACTCCTGGCCCACAAACCCTCCCTACTGGGAATTCTGGGGCCACAATGAAGCACTGTGCCTGCCTCCCAGGAGAAAAACCTTGTCTATGGCGCTGCCCAGAAACCCCAAATGAGGATCAAACTGCTTGGCCCTCGGCAACACCCCAATTGCATAGGCTACCTTAAACAGTGATGCTCTGTCGCAAATAGCCTGAGCCCAGACCTTCCAACAGACACCGACACAGCTGGCTGCACACCCAGCACATTGGACCCGCCACTGCCTTAGGCCACCATCCATTCCCAACCTGGGTTTTCAGTCATCGGAACCTAGACCTTATCTCCAATCCCTGCACAGGGGGGAACCTGATGCACAAGTCAGAACCCCTCCTTCCCCATGGCAAGAAACCTTGCTGCTGGCAGTGAGTCAAACCTCCAGTGTAGGAGAAAACGGCATGGCCCATGAGGCCACGCCCAAGCGTGAGGGCCGCCTTGGGCACAAACACACATTGTGACCCTCAGCGTGAGTACCTTATTCAAGTAACGCCTCTCAGTGACTGGACCAAGAGCCCGCATATGTGGCTTGCCATGCCCATAGGCACACAGGATTAACTAGATGGTGTGGATTCCAGTTGAGGGAACCCACTGCTGTGCTCTAGAGTCCCTCTCCTGGGGTGTCCCCTGTGGCAGAAAACAGTACTCTTCATTCCCACAGAATGAACACAAACACTTGGGAGCTTGGACAATCCCCCGAGAGGAAGGCTCTTCCTCGGCCTCTGAGACAACCCCTACCCTGACCGGACACTGTAAACGCAACACCCAGAGACAAAATCCTGAGTGACTGCCTGCCACTTGCCCTACTTTGATTTCCAGAGGATCTCCCCTCACGGACTAGAGATCAGGCCTGCCATTACATTGGTCCCTAGCTGAGCCAAGTTTGCTTTTTCAGACATCTGTCCCCACAGCCCTGGCAAACACAGCCTCTAGGCTGGGTCCTCTGGAGCCATACCACAGGACCGTGCCTGCTCTCTCCTGGGAAACTGTGTCCATTCCTTTGGCCACACACCTCCAGAATATGAGAAACCTCAAGGCCTCCGAGGACATCCCACTACTGGGAGCCTCACTGGACTCACAGGGGGATTCGGACACAAGCTGAGCAGCTACATCCATGAATGCATGCACACAGATGTCAACAGAGATAGAAGGTTGAGCCGGACAGGCCTTTAGGCCGTAGTCTCAACTCTTGCTTTGGTTTCCAGGTGTCACTCCTCAGAGGCTTTGGTTCGAAGAACAGGGTATGGGGCTTTCCTGAGGCACGGAACAGAACTCCTCTCGTCTCCACATGGGAAGTTTCCTTGTTGGAGCCGTGTCAAACACCTCATGTTGGAGAATCCTGCAGAGTCCCTGAGCCACCTCCACATTCCAAGGTCTCCCAGGCCACCAAGCCACAGTAGGACTCATCTTCAGGAGAGTCCATTTCAACTCTCCCCTCTGGGTAGCTCACCCAGGAGCCCGCAGATTGAGCCTGCCTTGTCCTGACTAAAGAGTGGGAATATGAGGTGGCGTTCCCAGGCATCCATGCTTAGACACCTGCTCTCGAGTCTTTCCATATGGGGCCTCTTGGAACCATCCAATAGGACTCGACTGTCGTGCAGAAGGTAACCTTCAGTTTTGGAGCAGTTCACAAATCCCATCGTAGGCAAAACTTTCTGGCCTCTTGAAGCCCCCACACCCTTCAGGAAGAGGCCATGCTGGACAAGAACTCTAGCCTGAGGCACGTCTCATAGTTGACATGACCTCAGTGCAGGAGATCTCGATTCAGCCTCTGCAGAGTGGGCCTGCCGTGCCCTCGGTCCCAAACCTCACGCTAGCTTGTGTTTTCAGACTTCCTTCCTCACACTCCTGGCAAACAAGCCCTCTGGACTAGGAACTCCGGAACCAAAACCCAGCCCAGTGTCTGCCCAACGGAAAAAAAAAGGTTTCCCTGTGGGGCTCTCTAGAAAACCCAGATGAGGATCAACCTGCTCGGTCCTCGACGGTACCCGAACTGGATAGGCTGCTTTGGGCACTCATGCTCTGTCTGACACAGCCTGAAGCCAGACGTCCAGACAGACAAGGAGACAGCTGGCCGCACACCCAGCACTTCGGACACGCCATGGTCTTATGCCGTCACCTCATCCTAACCTTGGTTTTCAGATATCTGAACCTAGACATTATATCAATTCTCCACACAGCTGGGTATAGCAAGCACAAAACAGAACTCCTCCTTCCCCATGGCTGTCAAGCTTGCTCTTGGCATGGAGTCACACCTTCAGGGTGGGAGAAAACTTCATGGCCCCTGAAGCCACGCCCAAACTTGAGTGCTGCTTGGGCACAAATTCACACTGTAACCCTCAGCATGAGCCCCATGTCAAAGAAAGGCCTGTCAGGCCCTGGACCAAGAGCCCACATATGGGGCTTGCCAAGCCCCTATGCACCCAATCCTCACCACGGTTTGAATTTTCCAGTCGCCCCGCCTGTACCTGGAGCTCTGCTCTGGAATCCCTTTCTTGGAGAGACCCATGAGCCAGACAACACGACTCCACCCTTCCCACAAAATGACCCCAAACTCTTGGGAGCTGGGACAAATCCCCAGAGAGGGATACTCGACCACAGTACCTGAGGCCACCGCTCCAATCCACGGCTATCCCGGACACAACATCCAGAGACAAAAGCCTGAAGGAACGCCTCCCACTCGCCCTTGTTTCTGAGGCCCAGGAGCTCCCTCTCGGGCTGTACATCCGGCCGGCCATAGCCTAGGCGCCACTCATAAGCTGAGTTTGTGTATTCAGACTTCTGTGCCCACAGCCTGGACCCACACAACATTCAGGCTAGGGCCTCTGGACCAAACAGCGAAAGATTGTGCCTGCCCTCTCCAAGGAAAGTGTGCCCAATCCATTGACCACAACCCTACAGGTTAGGGAAAAGCTCCAAGGTCCCTGAGGCCATCAATAGTATAGGCCACCCTGGACTAAGAGGGGTTCTCTGACACCAGCGGAGCAACTATCTCCACTTAGACTCTCAGACAGTGTCCCCAGAGACAGAAGGTTGAAATGGACAGGCCCCCAGGCCCTAATCTGAACCTTAGCTTTGGTTTCCATGTTTCCGTTCTCAGAGGACTGTTTTCGTAGACCAGCACATGGGGCTTTTCTGAGGCACCAAACCAAACATCTCTCATCTCCACATGGGCAGCCTTCTTACTGGGATGTATCAAACACTTCAGGTAGGAGAGTTCCGCAGGGCCACTGAACAACCAGCACATTCCAAGGTCTCCATGGACCCAAACGCACATTATGACGCATCCTCAGGAGAGGCCATTTCAACTCAGCCCGCTGGGTCGCGTGTTCCAGAGGCAGCAGATCAAACATATCTTGTCGCTAATAGCCAATGGGAATGCGAGGCATGCAGTACAGGGATCCATCCTTCGAACCCTGCTCTCCAGTCCTTCCATATGATATGTCCTGGAGCCATGCAACAGGACTCAAATGTCCCGCAGAAGGAAACCTTGTGGTTTGGGGCAACCTCCAAACTCAGCGTGGGAAAACTTCCTTGGCCTCATGAGGCCCCCACTTCATGAAGGTGCCATCATGGACACATACTGCAGCCTCAGCCAACGTCTGATCCTCAGCCTGACTTCAGATGCAGGAGATTTTGATTCAGCCTCTGCAGAGTGGGCCTGCTCTGCCCTTGGCTCCAATCCTCACACTAGCTTGTGTTTTCAGACTTCCGTCCTCACACTCCTGGCCCACAAACCCTCCCTACTGGGAATTCTGGGGCCACAATGAAGCACTGTGCCTGCCTCCCAGGAGAAAAACCTTGTCTATGGCGCTGCCCAGAAACCCCAAATGAGGATCAAACTGCTTGGCCCTCGGCAACACCCCAATTGCATAGGCTACCTTAAACAGTGATGCTCTGTCGCAAATAGCCTGAGCCCAGACCTTCCAACAGACACCGACACAGCTGGCTGCACACCCAGCACATTGGACCCGCCACTGCCTTAGGCCACCATCCATTCCCAACCTGGGTTTTCAGTCATCGGAACCTAGACCTTATCTCCAATCCCTGCACAGGGGGGAACCTGATGCACAAGTCAGAACCCCTCCTTCCCCATGGCAAGAAACCTTGCTGCTGGCAGTGAGTCAAACCTCCAGTGTAGGAGAAAACGGCATGGCCCATGAGGCCACGCCCAAGCGTGAGGGCCGCCTTGGGCACAAACACACATTGTGACCCTCAGCGTGAGTACCTTATTCAAGTAACGCCTCTCAGTGACTGGACCAAGAGCCCGCATATGTGGCTTGCCATGCCCATAGGCACACAGGATTAACTAGATGGTGTGGATTCCAGTTGAGGGAACCCACTGCTGTGCTCTAGAGTCCCTCTCCTGGGGTGTCCCCTGTGGCAGAAAACAGTACTCTTCATTCCCACAGAATGAACACAAACACTTGGGAGCTTGGACAATCCCCCGAGAGGAAGGCTCTTCCTCGGCCTCTGAGACAACCCCTACCCTGACCGGACACTGTAAACGCAACACCCAGAGACAAAAACCTGAGTGACTGCCTGCCACTTGCCCTACTTTGATTTCCAGAGGATCTCCCCTCACGGACTAGAGATCAGGCCTGCCATTACATTGGCCCCTAGCTGAGCCAAGTTTGCTTTTTCAGACATCTGTCCCCACAGCCCTGGCAAACACAGCCTCTAGGCTGGGTCCTCTGGAGCCATACCACAGGACCGTGCCTGCTCTCTCCTGGGAAACTGTGTCCATTCCTTTGGCCACACACCTCCAGAATATGAGAAACCTCAAGGCCTCCGAGGACATCCCACTACTGGGAGCCTCACTGGACTCACAGGGGGATTCGGACACAAGCTGAGCAGCTACATCCATGAATGCATGCACACAGATGTCAACAGAGATAGAAGGTTGAGCCGGACAGGCCTTTAGGCCGTAGTCTCAACTCTTGCTTTGGTTTCCAGGTGTCACTCCTCAGAGGCTTTGGTTCGAAGAACAGGGTATGGGGCTTTCCTGAGGCACGGAACAGAACTCCTCTCGTCTCCACATGGGAAGTTTCCTTGTTGGAGCCGTGTCAAACACCTCATGTTGGAGAATCCTGCAGAGTCCCTGAGCCACCTCCACATTCCAAGGTCTCCCAGGCCACCAAGCCACAGTAGGACTCATCTTCAGGAGAGTCCATTTCAACTCTCCCCTCTGGGTAGCTCACCCAGGAGCCCGCAGATTGAGCCTGCCTTGTCCTGACTAAAGAGTGGGAATATGAGGTGGCGTTCCCAGGCATCCATGCTTAGACACCTGCTCTCGAGTCTTTCCATATGGGGCCTCTTGGAACCATCCAATAGGACTCGACTGTCGTGCAGAAGGTAACCTTCAGTTTTGGAGCAGTTCACAAATCCCATCGTAGGCAAAACTTTCTGGCCTCTTGAAGCCCCCACACCCTTCAGGAAGAGGCCATGCTGGACAAGAACTCTAGCCTGAGGCACGTCTCATAGTTGACATGACCTCAGTGCAGGAGATCTCGATTCAGCCTCTGCAGAGTGGGCCTGCCGTGCCCTCGGTCCCAAACCTCACGATAGCTTGTGTTTTCAGAATTCCTTCCTCCCACTCCTGGCAAACAAGCCCTCTGGACTAGGAACTCCGGAACCAAAACCCAGCCCAGTGTCTGCCCAACGGAAGAAAAACGTTTCCCTGTGGGGCTCTCCAGAAAACCCAATGAGGATCAACCTGCTCGGTCCTCGATGGTACCCGAACTGGATAGGCTGCTCTGGGCACTCATGCTCTGCCTGACACAGCCTGAAGCCAGACGTCCAGACAGACAAGGAGACAGCTGGCCGCACACCCAGCACTTCGGACACGCCATGGTCTTATGCCGTCACCTCATCCTAACCTTGGTTTTCAGATATCTGAACCTAGACATTATATCAATTCTCCACACAGCTGGGTATAGCAAGCACAAAACAGAACTCCTCCTTCCCCATGGCTGTCAAGCTTGCTCTTGGCATGGAGTCACACCTTCAGGGTGGGAGAAACCTTCATGGCCCCTGAAGCCACGCCCAAACTTGAGTGCTGCTTGGGCACAAATTCACACTGTGACCCTCAGCATGAGCCCCATGTCAAAGAAAGGCCTGTCAGGCCCTGGACCAAGAGCCCTCATATGGGGCTTGCCAAGCCCCTATGCACCCAATCCTCACCACGGTTTGAAATTTCCAGTCGCCCCGCCCGTACCTGGAGCTCTGCTCTGGAATCCCTTTCTTGGAGAGACCCATGAGCCAGACAACACGACTCCACCCTTCCCACAAAATGACCCCAAAGTCTTGGGAGCTGGGACAAATCCCCAGAGAGGGATACTCGTCCACAGTACCTGAGGCCACCGCTCCAATCCACGGCTATCCCGGACACAACATCCAGAGACAAAAGCCTGAAGGAACGCCTCCCACTCGCCCTTGTTTCAGAGGCCCAGGAGCTCCCTCTCGGGCTGTACATCCGGCCGGCCATACCCTAGGCGCCACTCATAAGCTGAGTTTGTGTATTCAGACTTCTGTGCCCACAGCCTGGACCCACACAACATCCAGGCTAGGGCCTCTGGACCAAACAGCGAAAGATTGTGCCTGCCCTCTCCAAGGAAAGTGTGCCCAATCCATTGACCACAACCCTACAGGTTAGGGAAAAGCTCCAAGGTCCCTGAGGCCATCAATAGTATAGGCCACCCTGGACTAAGAGGGGTTCTCTGACACCAGCGGAGCAACTATCTCCACTTAGACTCTCAGACAGTGTCCCCAGAGACAGAAGGTTGAAATGGACAGGCCCCCAGGCCCTAATCTGAACCTTAGCTTTGGTTTCCATGTTTCCGTTCTCAGAGGACTGTTTTCGTAGACCAGCACATGGGGCTTTTCTGAGGCACCAAACCAAACCTCTCTCATCTCCACATGGGCAGCCTTCTTACTGGGATGTATCAAACACTTCAGGTAGGAGAGTTCCGCAGGGCCACTGAACAACCAGCACATTCCAAGGTCTCCATGGACCCAAACGCACATTATGACGCATCCTCAGGAGAAGCCATTTCAACTCAGCCCGCTGGGTCGCGTGTTCCAGAGGCAGCAGATCAAACATATCTTGTCGCTAATAGCCAATGGGAATGCGAGGCATGCAGTACAGGGATCCATCCTTCGAACCCTGCTCTCCAGTCCTTCCATATGATATGTCCTGGAGCCATGCAACAGGACTCGAATGTCCCGCAGAAGGAAACCTTGTGGTTTGGGGCAACCTCCAAACTCAGCGTGGGAAAACTTCCTTGGCCTCATGAGGCCCCCACTTCATGAAGGTGCCATCATGGACACATACTGCAGCCTCAGCCAACGTCTGATCCTCAGCCTGACTTCAGATGCAGGAGATTTTGATTCAGCCTCTGCAGAGTGGGCCTGCTCTGCCCTTGGCTCCAATCCTCACACTAGCTTGTGTTTTCAGACTTCCGTCCTCACACTCCTGGCCCACAAACCCTCCCTACTGGGAATTCTGGGGCCACAATGAAGCACTGTGCCTGCCTCCCAGGAGAAAAACCTTGTCTATGGCGCTGCCCAGAAACCCCAAATGAGGATCAAACTGCTTGGCCCTCGGCAACACCCCAATTGCATAGGCTACCTTAAACAGTGATGCTCTGTCGCAAATAGCCTGAGCCCAGACCTTCCAACAGACACCGACAGAGCTGGCTGCACACCCAGCACATTGGACCCGCCACTGCCTTAGGCCACCATCCATTCCCAACCTGGGTTTTCAGTCATCGGAACCTAGACCTTATCTCCAATCCCTGCACAGGGGGGAACCTGATGCACAAGTCAGAACCCCTCCTTCCCCATGGCAAGAAACCTTGCTGCTGGCAGTGAGTCAAACCTCCAGTGTAGGAGAAAACCGCATGGCCCATGAGGCCACGCCCAAGCGTGAGGGCCGCCTTGGGCACAAACACACATTGTGACCCTCAGCGTGAGTACCTTATTCAAGTAACGCCTCTCAGTGACTGGACCAAGAGCCCGCATATGTGGCTTGCCATGCCCATAGGCACCCAGGACTAACTAGATGGTGTGGATTCCAGTTGAGGGAACCCACTGCTGTGCTCTAGAGTCCCTCTCCTGGGGTGTCCCCTGTGGCAGAAAACAGTACTCTTCATTCCCACAGAATGAACACAAACACTTGGGAGCTTGGACAATCCCCCGAGAGGAAGGCTCTTCCTCGGCCTCTGAGACAACCCCTACCCTGACCGGACACTGTAAATGCAACACCCAGAGACAAAATCCTGAGTGACTGCCTCCCACTTGCCCTACTTTGATTTCCAGAGGATCTCCCCTCACGGACTAGAGATCAGGCCTGCCATTACATTGGCCCCTAGCTGAGCCAAGTTTGCTTTTTCAGACATCTGTCCCCACAGCCCTGGCAAACACAGCCTCTAGGCTGGGTCCTCTGGAGCCATACCACAGAACCGTGCCTGCTCTCTCCTGGGAAACTGTGTCCATTCCTTTGGCCACACACCTCCAGAATATGAGAAACCTCAAGGCCTCCGAGGACATCCCACTACTGGGAGCCTCACTGGACTCACAGGGGCATTCGGACACAAGCTGAGCAGCTACATCCATGAATGCATGCACACAGATGTCAACAGAGATAGAAGGTTGTGCCAGACAGGCCTTTAGGCCGTAGTCTCAACTCTTGCTTTGGTTTCCAGGTGTCACTCCTCAGAGGCTTTGGTTCGAAGAACAGGGTATGGGGCTTTCCTGAGGCACGGAACAGAACTCCTCTCGTCTCCACATGGGAAGTTTCCTTGTTGGAGCCGTGTCAAACACCTCATGTTGGAGAATCCTGCAGAGTCCCTGAGCCACCTCCACATTCCAAGGTCTCCCAGGCCACCAAGCCACAGAAGGACTCATCTTCAGGAGAGTCCATTTCAACTCTCCCCTCTGGGTAGCTCACCCAGGAGCCCGCAGATTGAGCCTGCCTTGTCCTGACTAAAGAGTGGGAATATGAGGTGGCGTTCCCAGGCATCCATGCTTAGACACCTGCTCTCGAGTCTTTCCATATGGGGCCTCTTGGAACCATCCAATAGGACTCGACTGTCGTGCAGAAGGTAACCTTCAGTTTTGGAGCAGTTCACAAATCCCATCGTAGGCAAAACTTTCTGGCCTCATGAAGCCCCCACACCCTTCAGGAAGAGGCCATGCTGGACAAGAACTCTAGCCTGAGGCACGTCTCATAGTTGACATGACCTCAGTGCAGGAGATCTCGATTCAGCCTCTGCAGAGTGGGCCTGCCGTGCCCTCGGTCCCAAACCTCACGCTAGCTTGTGTTTTCAGACTTCCTTCCTCCCACTCCTGGCAAACAAGCCCTCTGGACTAGGAACTCCGGAACCAAAACCCAGCCCAGTGTCTGCCCAACGGAAGAAAAACGTTTCCCTGTGGGGCTCTCCAGAAAACCCAATGAGGATCAACCTGCTCGGTCCTCGATGGTACCCGAACTGGATAGGCTGCTCTGGGCACTCATGCTCTGCCTGACACAGCCTGAAGCCAGACGTCCAGACAGACAAGGAGACAGCTGGCCGCACACCCAGCACTTCGGACACGCCATGGTCTTATGCCGTCACCTCATCCTAACCTTGGTTTTCAGATATCTGAACCTAGACATTATATCAATTCTCCACACAGCTGGGTATAGCAAGCACAAAACAGAACTCCTCCTTCCCCATGGCTGTCAAGCTTGCTCTTGGCATGGAGTCACACCTTCAGGGTGGGAGAAACCTTCATGGCCCCTGAAGCCACGCCCAAACTTGAGTGCTGCTTGGGCACAAATTCACACTGTGACCCTCAGCATGAGCCCCATGTCAAAGAAAGGCCTGTCAGGCCCTGGACCAAGAGCCCTCATATGGGGCTTGCCAAGCCCCTATGCACCCAATCCTCACCACAGTTTGAAATTTCCAGTCGCCCCGCCCGTACCTGGAGCTCTGCTCTGGAATCCCTTTCTTGGAGAGACCCATGAGCCAGACAACACGACTCCACCCTTCCCACAAAATGACCCCAAACTCTTGGGAGCTCCGACAAATCCCCAGAGAGGGATACTCGTCCACAGTACCTGAGGCCACCGCTCCAATCCACGGCTATCCCGGACACAACATCCAGAGACAAAAGCCTGAAGGAACGCCTCCCACTCGCCCTTGTTTCAGAGGCCCAGGAGCTCCCTCTCGGGCTGTACATCCGGCCGGCCATAGCCTAGGCGCCACTCATAAGCTGAGTTTGTGTATTCAGACTTCTGTGCCCACAGCCTGGACCCACACAACATCCAGGCTAGGGCCTCTGGACCAAACAGCGAAAGATTGTGCCTGCCCTCTCCAAGGAAAGTGTGCCCAATCCATTGACCACAACCCTACAGGTTAGGGAAAAGCTCCAAGGTCCCTGAGGCCATCAATAGTATAGGCCACCCTGGACTAAGAGGGGCTCTCTGACACCAGCGGAGCAACTATCTCCACTTAGACTCTCAGACAGTGTCCCCAGAGACAGAAGGTTGAAATGGACAGGACCCCAGGCCCTAATCTGAACCTTAGCTTTGGTTTCCATGTTTCCGTTCTCAGAGGACTGTTTTCGTAGACCAGCACATGGGGCTTTTCTGAGGCACCAAACCAAACCTCTCTCATCTCCACATGGGCAGCCTTCTTACTGGGATGTATCAAAGACTTCAGGTAGGAGAGTTCCGCAGGGCCACTGAACAACCAGCACATTCCAAGGTCTCCATGGACCCAAACGCACATTATGACGCATCCTCAGGAGAGGCCATTTCAACTCAGCCCGCTGGGTCGCGTGTTCCAGAGGCAGCAGATCAAACATATCTTGTCGCTAATAGCCAATGGGAATGCGAGGCATGCAGTACAGGGATCCATCCTTCGAAACCTGCTCTCCAGTCCTTCCATATGGTATGTCCTGGAGCCATGCAACAGGACTCGAATATCCCGCAGAAGGAAACCTTGTGGTTTGGGGCAACCTCCAAACTCAGCGTGGGAAAACTTCCTTGGCCTCATGAGGCCCCCACTTCATGAAGGTGCCATCATGGACACATACTCCACCCTCAGCCAACGTCTGATCCTCAGCCTGACTTCAGATGCAGGAGATTTTGATTCAGCCTCTGCAGAGTGGGCCTGCTCTGCCCTTGGCTCCAATCCTCACACTAGCTTGTGTTTTCAGACTTCCGTCCTCACACTACTGGCCCACAAACCCTTCCTACTGGGAATTCTGGGGCCACAATGAAGCACTGTGCCTGCCTCCCAGGAGAAAAACCTTGTCTATGGCGCTGCCCAGAAACCCCAAATGAGGATCAAACTGCTTGGCCCTCGGCAACACCCCAATTGCATAGGCTACCTTAAACAGTGATGCTCTGTCGCAAATAGCCTGAGCCCAGACCTTCCAACAGACACCGACAGAGCTGGCTGCACACCCAGCACATTGGACCCGCCACTGCCTTAGGCCACCATCCATTCCCAACCTGGGTTTTCAGTCATCGGAACCTAGACCTTATCTCCAATCCCTGCACAGGGGGGAACCTGATGCACAAGTCAGAACCCCTCCTTCCCCATGGCAAGAAACCTTGCTGCTGGCAGTGAGTCAAACCTCCAGTGTAGGAGAAAATGGCATGGCCCATGAGGCCACGCCCAAGCGTGAGGGCCGCCTTGGGCACAAACACACATTGTGACCCTCAGCGTGAGTACCTTATTCAAGTAACGCCTCTCAGTGACTGGACCAAGAGCCCGCATATGTGGCTTGCCATGCCCATAGGCACCCAGGACTAACTAGATGGTGTGGATTCCAGTTGAGGGAACCCACTGCTGTGCTCTAGAGTCCCTCTCCTGGGGTGTCCCCTGTGGCAGAAAACAGTACTCTTCATTCCCACAGAATGAACACAAACACTTGGGAGCTTGGACAATCCCCCGAGAGGAAGGCTCTTCCTCGGCCTCTGAGACAACCCCTACCCTGACCGGACACTGTAAATGCAACACCCAGAGACAAAATCCTGAGTGACTGCCTCCCACTTGCCCTACTTTGATTTCCAGAGGATCTCCCCTCACGGACTAGAGATCAGGCCTGCCATTACATTGGCCCCTAGCTGAGCCAAGTTTGCTTTTTCAGACATCTGTCCCCACAGCCCTGGCAAACACAGCCTCTAGGCTGGGTCCTCTGGAGCCATACCACAGAACCGTGCCTGCTCTCTCCTGGGAAACTGTGTCCATTCCTTTGGCCACACACCTCCAGAATATGAGAAACCTCAAGGCCTCCGAGGACATCCCACTACTGGGAGCCTCACTGGACTCACAGGGGCATTCGGACACAAGCTGAGCAGCTACATCCATGAATGCATGCACACAGATGTCAACAGAAATAGAAGGTTGAGCCGGACAGGCCTTTAGGCCGTAGTCTCAACTCTTGCTTTGGTTTCCAGGTGTCACTCCTCAGAGGCTTTGGTTCGAAGAACAGGGTATGGGGCTTTCCTGAGGCACGGAACAGAACTCCTCTCGTCTCCACATGGGAAGTTTCCTTGTTGGAGCCGTGTCAAACACCTCATGTTGGAGAATCCTTCAGAGTCCCTGAGCCACCTCCACATTCCAAGGTCTCCCAGGCCACCAAGCCACAGTAGGACTCATCTTCAGGAGAGTCCATTTCAACTCTCCCCTCTGGGTAGCTCACCCAGGAGCCCGCAGATTGAGCCTGCCTTGTCCTGACTAAAGAGTGGGAATATGAGGTGGCGTTCCCAGGCATCCATGCTTAGACACCTGCTCTCGAGTCTTTCCATATGGGGCCTCTTGGAACCATCCAATAGGACTCGACTGTCGTGCAGAAGGTAACCTTCAGTTTTGGAGCAGTTCACAAATCCCATCGTAGGCAAAACTTTCTGGCCTCATGAAGCCCCCACACCCTTCAGGAAGAGGCCATGCTGGACAAGAACTCTAGCCTGAGGCACGTCTCATAGTTGACATGACCTCAGTGCAGGAGATCTCGATTCAGCCTCTGCAGAGTGGGCCTGCCGTGCCCTCGGTCCCAAACCTCACGCTAGCTTGTGTTTTCAGACTTCCTTCCTCACACTCCTGGCAAACAAGCCCTCCGGACTAGGAACTCCAGAACCAAAACCCAGCCCAGTGTCTGCCCAACGGAAGAAAAACATTTCCCTGTGGGGCTCTCCAGAAAACCCAGATGAGGATCAACCTGCTCGGGCCTCGACGGTACCCGAACTGGATAGTCTGCTCTGGGCACTCATGCTCTGCCTGACACAGCCTGAAGCCAGACGTCCAGACAGACAAGGAGACAGCTGGCCGCACACCCAGCACTTCAGACACGCCATGGTCTTATGCCCTCACCTCATCATAACCTTGGTTTTCTGATATCTGAACCTAGACATTATATCAATTCTCCACACAGCTGGGTATAGCAAGCACAAAACAGAACTCCTCCTTCTCCATGGCTGTCAAGCTTGCTCTTGGCATGGAGTCACACCTTCAGGGTGGGAGAAACCTTCATGGCCCCTGATGCCACGCCCAAACTTGACTGCTGCTTGGGCACAAATTCACACTGTGACCCTCAACATGAGCCCCATGTCAAAGAAAGGCCTGTCAGGGCCTGGACCAAGAGCCCACATATGGGGCTTGCCAAGCCCCTATGCACCCAATCCGCACCACGGTTTGAATTTTCCAGTCGCCCCGCCCGTACCTGGAGCTCTGCTCTGGAATCCCTTTCTTGGAGAGACCCATGAGCCAGACAACACGACTCCACCCTTCCCACAAAATGACCCCAAACTCTTGGGAGCTGGGACAAATCCCCAGAGAGGGATACTCGTCCACAGTACCTGAGGCCACCGCTCCAATCCACGGCTATCCGGGACACAACATCCAGAGACAAAAGCCTGAAGGAACACCTACCACTCGCCCTTGTTTCAGAGGCCCAGGAGCTCCCTCTCGGGCTGTACATCCGGCCTGCCATACCCTGGCGCCACTCATAAGCTGAGTTTGTGTATTCAGACTTCTGTGCCCACAGCCTGGACCCACACAACATCCAGGCTAGGGCCTCTGGACCAAACAGCGAAAGATTGTGCCTGCCCTCTCCAAGGAAAGTGTGCCCAATCCATTGACCACAACCCTACAGGTTAGGGAAAAGCTCCAAGGTCCCTGAGGCCAACAATAGTATAGGCCACCCTGGACTAAGAGGGGCTCTCTGACACCAGCGGAGCAACTATCTCCACTTAGACTCTCAGAGAGTGTCCCCAGAGACCGAAGGTTGAAATGGACAGGCCCCCAGGCCCTAATCTGAACCTTAGCTTTGGTTTCCATGTTTCCGTTCTCAGAGGACTGTTTCCGTAGACCAGCACATGGGGCTTTTCTGAGGCACCAAACCAAACATCTATCATCTCCAGATGGGCAGCTTTCTTACTGGGATGTATCAAGCACTTCAGGTAGGAGATTTCCGCAGGGCCACTGAACAACCAGCACATTCCAAGGTCTCCATGGACCCAAACGCACATTATGACGCATCCTCAGGAGAGGCCATTTCAACTCAGCCCCCTGGGTCGCGTGTTCCAGAGGCAGCAGATCAAACATATCTTGTCGCTAATAGCCAATGGGAATGCGAGGCATGCTGTACAGGGTTCCATCCTTCGAACCCTGCTCTCCAGTCCTTCCATATGTTATGTCCTGGAGCCATGCAACAGGACTCGAATGTCCTGCAGAAGGAAACCTTGTGGTTTGGGGCAACCTCCAAACTCAGCGTGGGAAAACTTCCTTGGCCTCATGAGGCCCCCACTTCATGAAGGTGCCATCATGGACAAATACTCCAGCCTCAGCCAACGTCTGATCCTCAGCCTGACTTCAGTTGCAGGAGATTCTGATTCAGGCTCTGCAGATTGGGCCTGCTCTGCCCTTGGCTCCAATACTCACACTAGCTTGTGTTTTTAGACATCTGTGCTCACACTCCTGGCCCACAAACCCTCCCTACTGGGAATTCTGGGGCCACAAGGAAGCACTGTGCCTGACTCCCAGGAGAAAAACCTTGTCTATGGCGCTGCCCAGAAACCCCAAATGAGGATCAAACTGCTTGGCCCTCGGCAACACCCCAATTGCATAGGCTACCTTAAACAGTGATGCTCTGTCGCAAATAGCCTGAGCCCAGACTTTCCAACAGACACCGACACAGCTGGCTGCACACCCAGCACATTGGACCCGCCTCTGCCTTAGGCCACCATCCATTCCCAAACTGGGTTTTTAGTCATCGGAACCTAGACCTTATCTCCAATCCCTGCACAGGGGGGAACCTGATGCACATTCAGAACCCCTCCTTCCCCATGGCAAGAAACCTTGCTGCTGGCAGTGAGTCAAACCTTCCGTGTAGGAGAAAATGGCATGGCCCATGAGGCCACGCCCAAGCGTGAGGGCCGCCTTAGGCACAAACACACATTGTGACCCTCAGCGTGAGTACCTTATTCAAGTAACGCCTCTCAGTGACTGGACCAAGAGCCCGCATATGTGGCTTGCCATGCCCATAGGCACCCAGGACTAACTAGATGGTGTGTATTCCAGTTGAGGGAACCCACTGCTGTGCTCCAGAGTCCCTCTCCTGGGGGGTCTTCTGTGGCAGAAAACAGTACTCTTCATTCCCACAGAATGAACACAAACACTTGGGAGCTTGGACAATCCCCCGAGAGGAAGGCTCTTCCTCGGCCTCTGAGACAACCCCTACCCTGACCGGACACTGTAAATGCAACACCCAGAGACAAAATCCTGAGTGACTGCCTCCCACTTGCCCTACTTTGATTTCCAGAGGATCTCCCCTCACGGACTAGAGATCAGGCCTGCCATTACATTGGCCCCTAGCTGAGCCAAGTTTGCTTTTTCAGACATCTGTCCCCACAGCCCTGGCAAACACAGCCTCTAGGCTGGGTCCTCTGGAGCCATACCACAGGACCGTGCCTGCTCTCTCCTGGGAAACTGTGTCCATTCCTTTGGCCACACACCTCCAGAATATGAGAAACCTCAAGGCCTCCGAGGACATCCCACTACTGGGAGCCTCACTG
Source organism: Mustela nivalis (assembly GCF_964662115.1). NCBI lineage: Eukaryota > Metazoa > Chordata > Mammalia > Carnivora > Mustelidae > Mustela > Mustela nivalis. The sequence goes on along the minus strand of NW_028135265.1, from coordinate 127,712 downwards.
GACTCACAGGGGCATTCGGACACAAGCTGAGCAGCTACATCCATGAATGCATGCACACAGATGTCAACAGAGATAGAAGGTTGAGCTGGACAGGCCTTTAGGCCGTAGTCTCAACTCTTGCTTTGGTTTCCAGGTGTCACTCCTCAGAGGCTTTGGTTCGAAGAACAGGGTATTGGGCTTTCCTGAGGCACGGAACAGAACTCCTCTCGTCTCCACATGGGAAGTTTCCTTGTTGGAGCCGTGTCAAACACCTCATGTTGGAGAATCCTTCAGAGTCCCTGAGCCACCTCCACATTCCAAGGTCTCCCAGGCCACCAAGCCAAGTAGGACTCATCTTCAGGAGAGTCCATTTCAACTCTCCCCTCTGGGTAGCTCACCCAGGAGCCCGCAGATTGAGCCTGCCTTGTCCTGACTAAAGAGTGGGAATATGAGGTGGCGTTCCCAGGCATCCATGCTTAGACACCTGCTCTCGAGTCTTTCCATATGGGGCCTCTTGGAACCATCCAATAGGACTCGACTGTCGTGCAGAAGGTAACCTTCAGTTTTGGAGCAGTTCACAAATCCCATCGTAGGCAAAACTTTCTGGCCTCATGAAGAACCCACACCCTTCAGGAAGAGGCCATGCTGGACAAGAACTCTAGCCTGAGGCACGTCTCATAGTTGACATGACCTCAGTGCAGGAGATCTCGATTCAGCCTCTGCAGAGTGGGCCTGCCGTGCCCTCGGTCCCAAACCTCACGCTAGCTTGTGTTTTCAGACTTCCTTCCTCACACTCCTGGCAATCAAGCCCTCCGGACTAGGAACTCCAGAACCAAAACCCAGCCCAGTGTCTGCCCAAGGGAAGAAAAACATTTCCCTGTGGGGCTCTCCAGAAAACCCAGATGAGGATCAACCTGCTCGGGCCTCGACGGTACCGAACTGGATAGGCTGCTCTGGGCACTCATGCTCTGCCTGACCCAGTCTGAAGCCAGACGTCCAGACAGACAAGGAGACAGCTGGCCGCACACCCAGCACTTCGGACACGCCATGGTCTTATGCCGTCACCTCATCCTAACCTTGATTTTCAGATATCTGAACCTAGACATTATATCAATTCTCCACACAGCTGGGTATAGCAAGCACAAAACAGAACTCCTCCTTCTCCATGGCTGTCAAGCTTGCTCTTGGCATGGAGTCACACCTTCAGGGTGGGAGAAACCTTCATGGCCCCTGATGCCACGCCCAAACTTGAGTGCTGCTTGGGCACAAATTCACACTGTGACCCTCAGCATGAGCCCCATGTCAAAGAAAGGCCTGTCAGGGCCTGGACCAAGAGCCCACATATGGGGCTTGCCAAGCCCCTATGCACCCAATCCTCACCACGGTTTGAATTTTCCAGTCGCCCCGCCCGTACCTGGAGCTCTGCTCTGGAATCCCTTTCTTGGAGAGACCCATGAGCCAGACAACACGACTCCACCCTTCCCACAAAATGACCCCAAACTCTTGGGAGCTCCGACAAATCCCCAGAGAGGGATACTCGTCCACAGTACCTGAGGCCACCGCTCCAATCCACCTCTATCCCGGACACAACATCCAGAGACAAAAGCCTGAAGGAACGCCTCCCACTCGCCCTTGTTTCAGAGGCCCAGGAGCTCCCTCTCGGGCTGTACATCCGGCCGGCCATACCCTAGGCGCCACTCATAAGCTGAGTTTGTGTATTCAGACATCTGTGCCCACAGCCTGGACCCACACAACATCCAGGCTAGGGCCTCTGGACCAAACAGCGAAAGATTGTGCCTGCCCTCTCCAAGGAAAGTGTGCCCAATCCATTGACCACAACCCTACAGGTTAGGGAAAAGCTCCAAGTTCCCTGAGGCCATCAATAGTATAGGCCACCCTGGACTAAGAGGGGCTCTCTGACACCAGCGGAGCAACTATCTCCACTTAGACTCTCAGACAGTGTCCCCAGAGACAGAAGGTTGAAATGGACAGGAACCCAGGCCCTAATCTGAACCTTAGCTTTGGTTTCCATGTTTCCATTCTCAGAGGACTGTTTTCATAGACCAGCACATGGGGCTTTTCTGAGGCACCAAACCAAACATCTCTCATCTCCACATGGGCAGCTTTCTTACTGGGATGTATCAAACACTTCAGGTAGGAGAGTTCCGCAGGGCCACTGAACAACCAGCACATTCCAAGGTCTCCATGGACCCAAACGCACATTATGACGCATCCTCAGGAGAGGCCATTTCAACTCAGCCCCCTGGGTCGCGTGTTCCAAAGGCAGCAGATCAAACATATCTTGTCGCTAATAGCCAATGGGAATGCGACGCATGCTGTACAGGGATCCATCCTTCGAACCCTGCTCTCCAGTCCTTCCATATGGTATGTCCTGGAGCCATGCAACAGGACTCTTATGTCCCGCAGAAGGAAACCTTGTGGTTTGGGGCAACCACCAAACTCAGCGTGGGAAAACTTCCTTGGCCTCATGAGGCCCCCACTTCATGAAGGTGCCATCATGGACACATACTCCAGCCTCAGCCAACGTCTGATCCTCAGCCTGACTTCAGATGCAGGAGATTTTGATTCAGCCTCTGCAGAGTGGGCCTGCTCTGCCCTTGGCTCCATTCCTCACACTAGCTTGTGTTTTCAGACTTCCGTCCTCACACTCTTGGCCCACAAACCCTCCTTACTGGGAATTCTGGGCCCACAATGAAGCACTGTGCCTGACTCCCAGGAGAAAAACATTGTCTATGGCTCTGCCCAGAAACCCCAAATGAGGATCAAACTGCTTGGCTTTCGGCAACACCCCAATTGCATAGGCTACCTTAAACAGTGATGCTCTGTCGCAAATAGCCTGAGCCCAGACCTTCCAACAGACACCGACAGAGCTGGCTGCACACCCAGCACATTGGACCCGCCACTGCCATAGGCCACCATCCATTCCCAACATGGGTTTTCAGTCATCGGAACCTAGACCTTATCTCCAATCCCTGCACAGGGGGGAACCTGATGCACATTCAGAACCCCTCCTTCCCCATGGCAAGAAACCTTGCTGCTGGCAGTGAGTCAAACCTTCCGTGTAGGAGAAAATGGCATGGCCCATGAGGCCACGCCCAAGCGTGAGGGCCGCCTTGGGCACAAACACACATTGTGACCCTCAGCGTGAGTACCTTATTCAAGTAACGCCTCTCAGTGACTGGACCAAGAGCCCGCATATGTGGCTTGCCATGCCCATAGGCACCCAGGACTAACTAGATGGTGTGGATTCCAGTTGAGGGAACCCACTGCTGTGCTCTAGAGTCCCTCTCCTGGGGTGTCCCCTGTGGCAGAAAACAGTACTCTTCATTCCCACAGAATGAACACAAACACTTGGGAGCTTGGACAATCCCCCGAGAGGAAGGCTCTTCCTCGGCCTCTGAGACAACCCCTACCCTGACCGGACACTGTAAATGCAACACCCAGAGACAAAATCCTGAGTGACTGCCTCCCACTTGCCCTCCTTTGATTTCCAGAGGATCTCCCCTCACGGACTAGAGATCAGGCCTGCCATTACATTGGCCCCTTGCTGAGCCAAGTTTGCTTTTTCAGACATCTGTCCCCACAGCCCTGGCAAACACAGCCTCTAGGCTGGGTCCTCTGGAGCCATACCACAGGACCGTGCCTGCTCTCTCCTGGGAAACTGTGTCCATTCCTTTGGCCACACACCTCCAGAATATGAGAAACCTCAAGGCCTCCGAGGACATCCCACTACTGGGAGCCTCACTGGACTCACAGGGGCATTCCGACACAAGCTGAGCAGCTACATCCATGAATGCATGCACACAGATGTCAACAGAGATAGAAGGTTGAGCTGGACAGGCCTTTAGGCCGTAGTCTCAACTCTTGCTTTGGTTTCCAGGTGTCACTCCTCAGAGGCTTTGGTTCGAAGAACAGGGTATGGGGCTTTCCTGAGGCACGGAACAGAACTCCTCTCGTCTCCACATGGGAAGTTTCCTTGTTGGAGCCGTGTCAAACACCTCATGTTGGAGAATCCTGCAGAGTCCCTGAGCCACCTCCACATTCCAAGGTCTCCCAGGCCACCAAGCCACAGTAGGACTCATCTTCAGGAGAGTCCATTTCAACTCTCCCCTCTGGGTAGCTCACCCAGGAGCCCGCAGATTGAGCCTGCCTTGTCCTGACTAAAGAGTGGGAATATGAGGTGGCGTTCCCAGGCATCCATGCTTAGACACCTGCTCTCGAGTCTTTCCATATGGGGCCTCTTGGAACCATCCAATAGGACTCGACTGTCGTGCAGAAGGTAACCTTCAGTTTTGGAGCAGTTCACAAATCCCATCGTAGGCAAAACTTTCTGGCCTCATGAAGCCCCCACACCCTTCAGGAAGAGGCCATGCTGGACAAGAACTCTAGCCTGAGGCACGTCTCATAGTTGACATGACCTCAGTGCAGGAGATCTCGATTCAGCCTCTGCAGAGTGGGCCTGCCGTGCCCTCGGTCCCAAACCTCACGCTAGCTTGTGTTTTCAGACTTCCTTCCTCACACTCCTGGCAATCAAGCCCTCCGGACTAGGAACTCCAGAACCAAAACCCAGCCCAGTGTCTGCCCAACGGAAGAAAAACATTTCCCTGTGGGGCTCTCCAGAAAACCCAGATGAGGATCAACCTGCTCGGGCCTCGACGGTACCGAACTGGATAGGCTGCTCTGGGCACTCATGCTCTGCCTGACCCAGCCTGAAGCCAGACGTCCAGACAGACAAGGAGACAGCTGGCCGCACACCCAGCACTTCGGACACGCCATGGTCTTATGCCGTCACCTCATCCTAAGCTTGATTTTCAGATATCTGAACCTAGACATTATATCAATTCTCCACACAGCTGGGTATAGCAAGCACAAAACAGAATTCCTCCTTCCCCATGGCTGTCAAGCTTGCTCTTGGCATGGAGTCACACCTTCAGGGTGGGAGAAACCTTCATGGCCCCTGATGCCACGCCCAAACTTGACTGCTGCTTGGGCACAAATTCACACTGTGACCCTCAGCATGAGCCCCATGTGAAAGAAAGGCCTGTCAGGGCCTGGACCAAGAGCCCACATATGGGGCTTGCCAAGCCCCTATGCACCCAATCCGCACCACGGTTTGAATTTTCCAGTCGCCCCGCCCGTACCTGGAGCTCTGCTCTGGAATCCCTTTCTTGGAGAGACCCATGAGCCAGACAACACGACTCCACCCTTCCCACAAAATGACCCCAAACTCTTGGGAGCTGGGACAAATCCCCAGAGAGGGATACTCGTCCACAGTACCTGAGGCCACCGCTCCAATCCACGGCTATCCGGGACACAACATCCAGAGACAAAAGCCTGAAGGAACACCTACCACTCGCCCTTGTTTCAGAGGCCCAGGAGCTCCCTCTCGGGCTGTACATCCGGCCTGCCATACCCTGGCGCCACTCATAAGCTGAGTTTGTGTATTCAGACTTCTGTGCCCACAGCCTGGACCCACACAACATCCAGGCTAGGGCCTCTGGACCAAACAGCGAAAGATTGTGCCTGCCCTCTCCAAGGAAAGTGTGCCCAATCCATTGACCACAACCCTACAGGTTAGGGAAAAGCTCCAAGGTCCCTGAGGCCAACAATAGTATAGGCCACCCTGGACTAAGAGGGGCTCTCTGACACCAGCGGAGCAACTATCTCCACTTAGACTCTCAGAGAGTGTCCCCAGAGACCGAAGGTTGAAATGGACAGGCCCCCAGGCCCTAATCTGAACCTTAGCTTTGGTTTCCATGTTTCCGTTCTCAGAGGACTGTTTCCGTAGACCAGCACATGGGGCTTTTCTGAGGCACCAAACCAAACATCTATCATCTCCAGATGGGCAGCTTTCTTACTGGGATGTATCAAGCACTTCAGGTAGGAGATTTCCGCAGGGCCACTGAACAACCAGCACATTCCAAGGTCTCCATGGACCCAAACGCACATTATGACGCATCCTCAGGAGAGGCCATTTCAACTCAGCCCCCTGGGTCGCGTGTTCCAGAGGCAGCAGATCAAACATATCTTGTCGCTAATAGCCAATGGGAATGCGAGGCATGCTGTACAGGGTTCCATCCTTCGAACCCTGCTCTCCAGTCCTTCCATATGTTATGTCCTGGAGCCATGCAACAGGACTCGAATGTCCTGCAGAAGGAAACCTTGTGGTTTGGGGCAACCTCCAAACTCAGCGTGGGAAAACTTCCTTGGCCTCATGAGGCCCCCACTTCATGAAGGTGCCATCATGGACACATACTCCAGCCTCAGCCAACGTCTGATCCTCAGCCTGACTTCAGTTGCAGGAGATTCTGATTCAGGCTCTGCAGATTGGGCCTGCTCTGCCCTTGGCTCCAATACTCACACTAGCTTGTGTTTTTAGACATCTGTGCTCACACTCCTGGCCCACAAACCCTCCCTACTGGGAATTCTGGGGCCACAAGGAAGCTCTGTGCCTGACTCCCAGGAGAAAAACCTTGTCTATGGCGCTGCCCAGAAACCCCAAATGAGGATCAAACTGCTTGGCCCTCGGCAACACCCCAATTGCATAGGCTACCTTAAACAGTGATGCTCTGTCGCAAATAGCCTGAGCCCAGACTTTCCAACAGACACCGACACAGCTGGCTGCACACCCAGCACATTGGACCCGCCTCTGCCTTATGCCACCATCCATTCCCAACCTGGGTTTTTAGTCATCGGAACCTAGACCTTATCTCCAATCCCTGCACAGGGGGGAACCTGATGCACATTCAGAACCCCTCCTTCCCCATGGCAAGAAACCTTGCTGCTGGCAGTGAGTCAAACCTTCCGTGTAGGAGAAAATGGCATGGCCCATGAGGCCACGCCCAAGCGTGAGGGCCGCCTTAGGCACAAACACACATTGTGACCCTCAGCGTGAGTACCTTATTCAAGTAACGCCTCTCAGTGACTGGACCAAGAGCCCGCATATGTGGCTTGCCATGCCCATAGGCACCCAGGACTAACTAGATGGTGTGTATTCCATTTGAGGGAACCCACTGCTGTGCTCCAGAGTCCCTCTCCTGGGGGGTCCCCTGTGGCAGAAAACAGTACTCTTCATTCCCACAGAATGAACACAAACACTTGGGAGCTTGGACAATCCCCCGAGAGGAAGGCTCTTCCTCGGCCTCTGAGACAACCCCTACCCTGACCGGACACTGTAAATGCAACACCCAGAGACAAAATCCTGAGTGACTGCCTCCCACTTGCCCTACTTTGATTTCCAGAGGATCTCCCCTCACGGACTAGAGATCAGGCCTGCCATTACATTGGCCCCTAGCTGAGCCAAGTTTGCTTTTTCAGACATCTGTCCCCACAGCCCTGGCAAACACAGCCTCTAGGCTGGGTCCTCTGGAGCCATACCACAGGACCGTGCCTGCTCTCTCCTGGGAAACTGTGTCCATTCCTTTGGCCACACACCTCCAGAATATGAGAAACCTCAAGGCCTCCGAGGACATCCCACTACTGGGAGCCTCACTGGACTCACAGGGGCATTCGGACACAAGCTGAGCAGCTACATCCATGAATGCATGCACACAGATGTCAACAGAGATAGAAGGTTGAGCTGGACAGGCCTTTAGGCCGTAGTCTCAACTCTTGCTTTGGTTTCCAGGTGTCACTCCTCAGAGGCTTTGGTTCGAAGAACAGGGTATTGGGCTTTCCTGAGGCACGGAACAGAACTCCTCTCGTCTCCACATGGGAAGTTTCCTTGTTGGAGCCGTGTCAAACACCTCATGTTGGAGAATCCTTCAGAGTCCCTGAGCCACCTCCACATTCCAAGGTCTCCCAGGCCACCAAGCCAAGTAGGACTCATCTTCAGGAGAGTCCATTTCAACTCTCCCCTCTGGGTAGCTCACCCAGGAGCCCGCAGATTGAGCCTGCCTTGTCCTGACTAAAGAGTGGGAATATGAGGTGGCGTTCCCAGGCATCCATGCTTAGACACCTGCTCTCGAGTCTTTCCATATGGGGCCTCTTGGAACCATCCAATAGGACTCGACTGTCGTGCAGAAGGTAACCTTCAGTTTTGGAGCAGTTCACAAATCCCATCGTAGGCAAAACTTTCTGGCCTCATGAAGCCCCCACACCCTTCAGGAAGAGGCCATGCTGGACAAGAACTCTAGCCTGAGGCACGTCTCATAGTTGACATGACCTCAGTGCAGGAGATCTCGATTCAGACTCTGCAGAGTGGGCCTGCCGTGCCCTCGGTCCCAAACCTCACGCTAGCTTGTGTTTTCAGACTTCCTTCCTCACACTCCTGGCAATCAAGCCCTCCGGACTAGGAACTCCAGAACCAAAACCCAGCCCAGTGTCTGCCCAACGGAAGAAAAACATTTCCCTGTGGGGCTCTCCAGAAAACCCAGATGAGGATCAACCTGCTCGGGCCTCGACGGTACCGAACTGGATAGGCTGCTCTGGGCACTCATGCTCTGCCTGACCCAGCCTGAAGCCAGACGTCCAGACAGACAAGGAGACAGCTGGCTGCACACCCAGCACTTCGGACACGCCATGGTCTTATGCCGTCACCTCATCCTAACCTTGGTTTTCAGATATCTGAACCTAGACATTATATCAATTCTCCACACAGCTGGGTATAGCAAGCACAAAACAGAACTCCTCCTTCCCCATGGCTGTCAAGCTTGCTCTTGGCATGGAGTCACACCTTCAGGGTGGGAGAAACCTTCATGGCCCCTGATGCCACGCCCAAACTTGACTGCTGCTTGGGCACAAATCACACTGTGACCCTCAGCATGAGCCCCATGTCAAAGAAAGGCCTGTCAGGGCCTGGACCAAGAGCCCACATATGGGGCTTGCCAAGCCCCTATGCACCCAATCCGCACCACGGTTTGAATTTTCCAGTCGCCCCGCCCGTACCTGGAGCTCTGCTCTGGAATACCTTTCTTGGAGAGACCCATGAGCCAGACAACACGACTCCACCCTTCCCACAAAATGACCCCAAACTCTTGGGAGCTGGGACAAATCCCCAGAGAGGGATACTCGTCCACAGTACCTGAGGCCACTGCTCCAATCCACGGCTATCCGGGACACAACATCCAGAGACAAAAGCCTGAAGGAACACCTACCACTCGCCCTTGTTTCAGAGGCCCAGGAGCTCCCTCTCGGGCTGTACATCCGGCCTGCCATACCCTGGCGCCACTCATAAGCTGAGTTTGTGTATTCAGACTTCTGTGCCCACAGCCTGGACCCACACAACATCCAGGCTAGGGCCTCTGGACCAAACAGCGAAAGATTGTGCCTGCCCTCTCCAAGGAAAGTGTGCCCAATCCATTGACCACAACCCTACAGGTTAGGGAAAAGCTCCAAGGTCCCTGAGGCCAACAATAGTATAGGCCACCCTGGACTAAGAGGGGCTCTCTGACACCAGCGGAGCAACTATCTCCACTTAGACTCTCAGAGAGTGTCCCCAGAGACCGAAGGTTGAAATGGACAGGCCCCCAGGCCCTAATCTGAACCTTAGCTTTGGTTTCCATGTTTCCGTTCTCAGAGGACTGTTTCCGTAGACCAGCACATGGGGCTTTTCTGAGGCACCAAACCAAACATCTATCATCTCCAGATGGGCAGCTTTCTTACTGGGATGTATCAAGCACTTCAGGTAGGAGATTTCCGCAGGGCCACTGAACAACCAGCACATTCCAAGGTCTCCATGGACCCAAACGCACATTATGACGCATCCTCAGGAGAGGCCATTTCAACTCAGCCCCCTGGGTCGCGTGTTCCAGAGGCAGCAGATCAAACATATCTTGTCGCTAATAGCCAATGGGAATGCGAGGCATGCTGTACAGGGTTCCATCCTTCGAACCCTGCTCTCCAGTCCTTCCATATGTTATGTCCTGGAGCCATGCAACAGGACTCGAATGTCCTGCAGAAGGAAACCTTGTGGTTTGGGGCAACCTCCAAACTCAGCGTGGGAAAACTTCCTTGGCCTCATGAGGCCCCCACTTCATGAAGGTGCCAACATGGACAAATACTCCAGCCTCAGCCAACGTCTGATCCTCAGCCTGACTTCAGTTGCAGGAGATTCTGATTCAGGCTCTGCAGATTGGGCCTGCTCTGCCCTTGGCTCCAATACTCACACTAGCTTGTGTTTTTAGACATCTGTGCTCACACTCCTGGCCCACAAACCCTCCCTACTGGGAATTCTGGGGCCACAAGGAAGCACTGTGCCTGACTCCCAGGAGAAAAACCTTGTCTATGGCGCTGCCCAGAAACCCCAAATGAGGATCAAACTGCTTGGCCCTCGGCAACACCCCAATTGCATAGGCTACCTTAAACAGTGATGCTCTGTCGCAAATAGCCTGAGCCCAGACTTTCCAACAGACACCGACACAGCTGGCTGCACACCCAGCACATTGGACCCGCCTCTGCCTTAGGCCACCATCCATTCCCAACCTGGGTTTTTAGTCATCGGAACCTAGACCTTATCTCCAATCCCTGCACAGGGGGGAACCTGATGCACAAGTCAGAACCCCTCCTACCCCATGGCAAGAAACCTTGCTGCTGGCAGTGAGTCAAACCTTCATTGTAGTAGAAAACGGCAGGGCCCATGAGGCCACGCCCAAGCGTGAGGGCCGCCTTGGGCACAAACACACATTGTGACCCTCAGCGTGAGTAACTTATTCAAGTAACGCCTCTCAGTGACTGGACCAAGAGCCCGCATATGTGGCTTGCCATGCCCATAGGCACCCAGGACTAACTAGATGGTGTGTATTCCAGTCGAGGGAACCCACTGCTTGCTCTAGAGTCCCTCTCCTGGGGTGTCCCCTGTGGCAGAAAACAGTACTCTTCATTCCCACAGAATGAACACAAACACTTGGGAGCTTGGACAATCCCCCGAGAGGAAGGCTCTTCCTCGGCCTCTGAGACAACCCCTACCCTGACCGGACACTGTAAACGCAACACCCAGAGACAAAATCCTGAGTGACTGCCTCCCACTTGCCCTACTTTGATTTCCAGAGGATCTCCCCTCACGGACTAGAGATCAGGCCTGCCATTACATTGGCCCCTAGCTGAGCCAAGTTTGCTTTTTCAAACATCTGTCCCCACAGCCCTGGCAAACACAGCCTCTAGGCTGGGTCCTCTGGAGCCATACCACAGGACCGTGCCTGCTCTCTCCTGGGAAACTGTGTCCATTCCTTTGGCCACACACCTCCAGAATATGAGAAACCTCAAGGCCTCCGAGGACATCCCACTACTGGGAGCCTCACTGGACTCACAGGGGCATTCGGACACAAGCTGAGCAGCTACATCCATGAATACATGCACACAGATGTCAACAGAGATAGAAGATTGAGCCGGACAGGCCTTTAGGCCGTAGTCTAAACTCTTGCTTTGGTTTCCAGGTGTCACTCCTCAGAGGCTTTGGTTCGAAGAACAGGGTATGGGGCTTTCCTGAGGGACGGAACAGAACTCCTCTCGTCTCCACATGGGAAGTTTCCTTGTTGGAGCCGTGTCAAACACCTCATGTTGGAGAATCCTGCAGAGTCCCTGAGCCACCTCCACATTCCAAGGTCTCCCAGGCCACCAAGCCACAGTAGGACTCATCTTCAGGAGAGTCCATTTCAACTCTCCCCTCTGGGTAGCTCACCCAGGAGCCCGCAGATTGAGCCTGCCTTGTCCTGACTAAAGAGTGGGAATATGAGGTGGCGTTCCCAGGCATCCATGCTTAGACACCTGCTCTCGAGTCTTTCCATATGGGGCCTCTTGGAACCATCCAATAGGACTCGACTGTCGTGCAGAAGGTAACCTTCAGTTTTGGAGCAGTTCACAAATCCCATCGTAGGCAAAACTTTCTGGCCTCATGAAGCCCCCACAACCTTCAGGAAGAGGCCATGCTGGACAAGAACTCTAGCCTGAGGCACGTCTCATAGTTGACATGACCTCAGTGCAGGAGATCTCGATTCAGCCTCTGCAGAGTGGGCCTGCCGTGCCCTCGGTCCCAAACCTCACGATAGCTTGTGTTTTCAGACTTCCTTCCTCACACTCCTGGCAAACAAGCCCTCCGGACTAGGAACTCCAGAACCAAAACCCAGCCCAGTGTCTGCCCAACGTAAGAAAAACGTTTCCCTGTGGGGCTCTCCAGAAAACCCAGATGAGGATCAACCTGCTCGGGCCTCGACGGTACCCGAACTGGATAGGCTGCTCTGGGCACTCATGCTCTGCCTGACACAGCCTAAAGCCAGACGTCCAGACAGAAAAAGAGACAGCTGGCCGCACACCCAGCACTTCGGACACGCCATGGTCTTATGCCGTCACCTCATCCTAACCTTGGTTTTCAGATATCTGAACCTAGACATTATATCAATTCTCCACACAGCTGGGTATAGCAAGCACAAAACAGAACTCCTCCTTCCCCATGGCTGTCAAGCTTGCTCTTGTCATGGAGTCACACCTTCAGGGTGGGAGAATCCTTCATGGCCCCTGATTCCACGCCCAAACTTGAGTGCTGCTTGGGCACAAATTCACACTGTGACCCTCAGCATGAGCCCCATGTCAAAGAAAGGCCTGTCAGGGCCTGGACCAAGAGCCCACATATGGGGCTTGCCAAGCCCCTATGCACCCAATCCGCACCACGGTTTGAATTTTCCAGTCGCCCGCCCGAACCTGGAGCTCTGCTCTGGAATCCCTTTCTTGGAGAGACCCATGAGCCAGACAACACGACTCCACCCTTCCCACAAAATGACCCCAAACTCTTGGGAGCTTGGACAAATCCCCAGAGAGGGATACTCGTCCACAGTACCTGAGGCCACCGCTCCAATCCACGGCTATCCCGGACACAACATCCAGAGACAAAAGCCTGAAGGAACGCCTCCCACTCGCCCTTGTTTCAGAGGCCCAGGAGCTCCCTCTCGGGCTGTTCATCCGGCCGGCCATACCCTAGGCGCCACTCATAAGCTGAGTTTGTGTATTCAGACATCTGTGCCCACAGCCTGGACCCACACAACATCCAGGCTAGGGCCTCTGGACCAAACAGCGAAAGATTGTGCCTGCCCTCTCCAAGGAAAGTGTGCCCAATCCATTGACCACAACCCTACAGGTTAGGGAAAAGCTCCAAGGTCCCTGAGGCCATCAATAGTATAGGCCACCCTGGACTAAGAGGGGCTCTCTGACACCAGCGGAGCAACTATCTCCACTTAGACTCTCAGAGAGTGTCCCCAGAGACCGAAGGTTGAAATGGACAGGCCCACAGGCCCTAATCTGAACCTTAGCTTTGGTTTCCATGTGTCTGTCCTCAGAGGACTGTTTTCGTAGACAGGCACACGGGGCTTTTCTGAGGCATCAAACCAAAACTCTCTCGTCTCCACATGGGGAGATTTCTAACTGGGGATGTATCAAACCCTTCAGGTAGGAGAGTTCCGCAGGGCCACTGAACAACCAGCACATTCCAAGGTCTCCATGGACTCCAAACGCACATTATGACGCATCCTCAGGAGAGGCCATTTCAACTCAGCCCCCTGGGTAGCGTGCCCCAGAGGCAGCAGATCAAACATATTTTGTCGCTTATGGCCAAGGGGAATGTGAGGCATGCTGTACAGGGATCCATCCTTCGAACCCTGCTCTCCAGTCCTTCCATATGGTATGTCCTGGAGCCATGCAACAGGACTCGAATGTCCCGCAGAAGGAAACCTTGTGGTTTGGGGCATTCTCCAAACTCAGCGTGGGAACACTTCCTTGGCCTCATGATGCCCCCGCTTCATGAAGGTGCCGTCAGGGACACATGCTCCAGCCTCAGCAACGTCTGATCCTCAGCCTGACTTCAGATGCAGGAGATTTTGATTCAGCCTCTGTAGATTGGGCCTGCTCTGCCCTTGGCTCCAATCCTCACCCTAGCTTGTGTTTTCAGACTTCCGTCCTCACACTCCTGGCCCACAAACCCTCCCTACTGGGAATTCTGGGGCCACACTGAAGCACTCTTCCTGCCTCCGAGGAGAAAAACATTGTCTATGGTGCTGCACAGAAACCCCAAATGAGGATCAAACTGCTTTGCCCTCGGCAACACCCCAATTGCATAGGCTACCTTAAACACTGATGCTCTGTCGCAAATGCCTGAGCCCAGACCTTCCAACAGACACCGACAGAGCTGGCTGCACACCCAGCACATTGGACCCGCCACTGCCTTAGGCCACCATCCATTCCCAACCTGGGTTTACAGTCATCTGAACCTAGACCTTATCTCCAATCCCTGCACAGGGGGAACCTGATGCACAAGTCAGAACCCCTCATTCCCCATGGCAAGAAATCTTGCTGATGGCAGTGAGTCAAACCTTCAGTGTAGGAGAAAACGGCATGGCCTATGAGGCCACGCCCAAGCGTGAGGTCCGCCTTGGGCACAAACACACATTGTGGCCCTAAGCGTGAGAACCTTATTCAAGTAACCCCTCTCAGTGACTGGACCAAAAGCCCGCATATGTGGCTTGCCTTGCCCATAGGCACCCAGGACTAACTAGATGGTTTGTATTCCAGTTGAGGGAACCCACTGGTGTGTTCTAGATTCCCTCTCCTGGGGGGTCCCCTGTGGTAGAAAACAGTACTCTTCCCTTCCCACAGAATGAACCCAAACACTTGGGAGCTTGGACAATTCCCCGAGAGGAAGGCTGTTCCTCGGCCCCTGAAGCAACCCCAACCATGAAGGGCCACTGTGAACGCAACACCCAGATACAAAAGCCTGAGCGACTGCCTCTCACTTGCTCTCCTTTGATATCCAGAGGATCTCCCCTCACGGGTTGGAGATCAGGCCTGCCATTACCTTGGCCCCTAGCTGAGCCAAGTTTGCTTTTTCAGCCATCTGACCCCACAGCCCTGGCAAACACAGCCTCTTGGCTGGGTCCTCTGGAGCCATTCCACAGGACTATGCCTCCTGTCTCCTGGGAAACTGTGTCCATTCCTTTGGCCAAACACCTCCAGAATATGAGAAACCTCAAGGCCCCCAGGACATCCCACTACTGGGAGAGTCACTGGACACACAGGGGCATTCGGACACAAGCTGAGCAGCTACCTCCACGAAGGCATGAACACAGATGTCAACAGAGATAGAAGGTTGAGCAGGACAGGCCCTTAGGCCCTAAACTCAACTCTTGCGTGGTTCCCAGGTGTCACTCCTCAGAGGCTTTGGTTCGAAGAACAGGGTATGGGGCTTTCCTGAGGCACTGAACAGAACTCCTCTCGTCTCCACATGGGAAGTTTCCTTGTTGGAGCCGTGTCAAACACCTCATGTTGGAGAATCCTGCAGAGTCCCTGAGCCACCTCCACATTCCAAGGTCTCCCAGGCCACCAAGCCACAGTAGGACTCATCTTCAGGAGAGTCCATTCCAACTTTCCCCTCTGGGTAGCTCAACCAGGAGCCCGCAGATTGAGCCTGCCTTGTCCTGACTAAAGAGTGGGAATATGAGGTGGCGTTCCCAGGCATCCATGCTTAGACACCTGCTCTCGAGTCTTTCCATATGGGGCCTCTTGGAACCATCCAATAGGACTCGACTGTCGTGCAGAAGGAAAAACCTTGAGGTTTGGAGCAGTTCACAAATCCCATCGTAGGCAAACCTCCCTGGCCTCATGTAGCCCCCACACCCTTCAGGAAGAGGCCATGCTGGACAAAAACTCCTGCCTGAGGCACGTCTCATGGTTGACATGACCTCAGTGCAGGAGATCTCGATTCAGCCTCTGCAGAGTGGCCCTGCCGTGCCCTCGGTCCCAACCTCATGGTAGCTTGTGTTTTGAGACTTCCTTCCTCACACTCCTGGCAAACAAGCCCTCCGGACTAGGAACTCCAGAACCACAACCCAGCCCAGTGTCTGCCCAACGGAAGAAAAACGTTTCCCTGTGGGGCTCTCCAGAAAACCCAGATGAGGATCTACCTGCTCGAGCCTCGATGGTACCCGATCTGGATAGGCTGCTCAGGGCACTCATGCTCTGTCTGACACCGCCTGAAGCCAGACGTCCAAACAGACAAGGAGACAGCTGGCCGCACACCCAGCACTTTGGACACGCCATGGCCTTATGCCGTCACCTCTTCCTAACCTTGGTTTTCAGATATCTGAACCTAGACATTATATCAATTCTCCACACAGCTGGGTATCGCAAGCACAAAACAGAACTCCTCCTTCCCCATGGCTGTCAAGCTTGCTCTTGGCATGGAGTCACAGCTTCAGGGTGGGAGAATCCTTCATGGCCCCTGATTCCACGCCCAAACTTTAGTGCTGCTTGGGCACAAATTCACACTGTGACCCTCAGCATGAGCCCCATGTCAAAGAAAGGCCTGTGAGGGCCTAGAACAATAGCCCACATATGGGTCTTGCCAAGCCCCTATGACCCAATCCTCACCAGGTTTTGAGTTTTCCAGTTGCCCCACCTGTACCTGGGGCTCTGCCCTTGAATCACTTTCTTGGAGAGACCCATGAGCCAGACAACACGACTCCACCCTTCCCACAAAATGACCCCAAACTCTTGGGAACTGGGACAAATCCCAAGAGAGGGATACCCCTCCACAGATCCTAAGGCCCCCCTCCAATCCACGGCTATCCCGGACACAACATCCAGAGACAAAAGCCTGAAGGAATGCCTCCCACTCGCCCTTGTTTCAGAGGCCCCGGAGCTCCCTCTCGGGCTGTACATCAGGCCTGCCATACCCTAGGCGCCACTCTTAAGCTGAGTTTGTGTTTTCAGACTTCTGTGCCCACAGCCTGGACACACACAACTCCCAGGCGAGGGCCTCTGGAGCCACAGCGAAAAATTGTGCCTGCCCTCTCCAAGGAAAGTGTGCCCAATCCATGACCACAAGTTAGGGAAAAGCTCCAAGCCCCTGAGGCCATCAATAGTGGAGGCCACCCTGGACTAAGAGGGGCTCTCTGACACCAGCGGAGCAACTATCTCCACTTAGACTCTCAGACAGTGTCCCCAGAGACAGAAGGTTTAAATGGACAGGCCCCCAGGCCCTAATCTGAACCTTTCTTTGGTTTCCATGTGTCCGTCCTCAGAGGACTGTTTTCGTAGACCAGCACACGGGGCTTTTCTGAGGCACCAAACCAAACCTCTCTCGTCTCCACATGGGTGCTTTCTTACTGGGGATGTATCAAGCCCTTCAGGTAGGAGAGTTCCGCAGGGCCACTGAACAACCAGCACATTCCAAGGTCTCCATGGACTCCAAACGCACATTATGATGCATCCTCAGGAGAGGCTTTTTCAACACAGCCCCCTGGGTAGCGTGCCCCAGAGGCAGCAGATCAAACATATTTTGTCGCTTATGGCCAAGGGGAATGCGAGGCATGCTGTACAGTGATCCATCCTTCGAACCCTGCTCTCCAGTCCTTCCGTATGGTATGTCCTGGAGCCATGCAACAGGACTCGAATGTCCCGCAGAAGGAAATCTTGTGGTTTGGAGCAACCTCCAAACTCAGCGTGGGAAAACTTCCTTGGCCTCATGAGGCCCCCGCTTCATGAAGGTGCCATCATGGACACATACTCCAGTCTCAGCCAACGTCTGATCCTCAGCCTGACTTCAGATGCAGGAGATTTTGATTCAGCCTCTGCAGAGTGGGCCTGCTCTGCCCTTGGCTCCAATCCTCACACTAGCTTGTGTTTTCAGACTTCCGTCCTCACACTCCTGGCCCACAAACCCTCCCTACTGGGAATTCTGGGGCCAAACTGAAGCACTCTTCCTGCCTCCCAGGAGAAAAACATTGTCTATGGTGCTGCACAGAAACCCCAAATGAGGATCAAACTGCTTGGCCCTCGGCAACACCCCAATTGCATAGGCTACCTTAAACACTGATGCTCTTTCGAAAAAGCCTGAGCCCAGACCTTCCAACAGACACCGACACAGCTGGCTGCACACCCAGCACATTGGACCCGCCACTGCCTTAGGCCACCATCCATTCCCAACCTGGGTTTTCAGTCATCGGAACCTAGACCTTATCTCCAATCCCTGCACAGGGGGGAACCTGATGCATAAGTCAAAACCCCTCCTTCCCCATGGCAAGAAACCTTGCTGCTGGCAGTGAGTCAAACCTTCAGTGTAGGAGAAAACGGCAAACCTGCCGGGCCTTATGAAGCCCCCATATCCTTCAGGGAGAGGCCATCATGGTCAAAAACTCTAGCTTGAAGCACGTCTCATAGTAGACATGACCGCAATGCAGGAGATCTTGATTCAGCCTCTGCAGAGTGGCCTGCCGTGCCCTCGGTCCCAAAACTCGTGCTAGCTTGTGTTTTCAGACTTCCTTCCTCACACTCCTGGCAAACAATCCCTCCAGAGTAGGATTTGCAGAACCACAAGCCTGCCCAGTTACTGCACACCCGTAGAAAACGTTTCCTTGTGGGGCTTTCCATAAAACCCAGATGAGGATCAACCTGCTCTTGCCTCGACGGCACTCAGATTTGATAGGCTGCTCTGGGCACTAATGCTCTGCCTTTCACAGCCTGATGCCAGACGTCCAGACAGGCAAGGAGACAGCTGGCCACACACCTAGCACTTCTGACACGCCATGGTCTTATGCCGTTATCTCTTCCTAACCTTGGTTTTCCGATATCTAAACCCAGATATTATATCAATTCCCCACACAGTTGGGCATCTGAAGCACAAATCAGAACTCCTTCTTCCCAATGGCTGTAAGGCTTGCTCTTGGCATGGAGTCACACCTTCAGGGTGGGAGAAACCTTCATTTCCCCTGAAACCACGCCCAAACTTGAGTGCTGCCTTGGGCACAAATTCACTCTGTGACCCTCAGCATGAGCCCAATATCAAAGAAAGGCCTGTCAGGGCCTTGACCAAGAGCCCTCATATGGGGCGTGCCAAGCCCCTGTACACCCAATCCTCACCAGTGTTTGAGTTTTCCAGTCTCCCCCCTGTTCCTGGGGCTCTGCTCTGGAATCACTTTCTTGGAGAGACACATGAGCCAGACAACAGGACTCCACCCTTCCCACAAAATGACCCCAAACTCCTGTTAGCTGGGACAAATCCCCAGAGAGGTTACTCGTCCACAGTCACTGAGGCCACTCCCTACAATCCACGGCTATCCTGGACGCATCCAGAGACAAAAGCCTGAAGGAATCTCGCCCTTGATTCACAAGCCAAGGAGCTCACTCTTTATCTGTACATCCGGCCTGCCATACCCTCGGCGCCACTCATAAGCTGAGTTTTTGTTTTCAGACTTATGTGCCCACAGCCTGGACCCACACACCCTCCAGGCTAGGGCATCTGGAGCCACAGTGAAAGATTGTGCCTGCCATCTCCAAGGAAAGTGTGCCCAATCCATTGACCACAACCCTACAGGTTAGGGAAAAGTTCCAAGGCCCCTGAGGCCATCCTGATAGTGTAGGCTGCCCTGGACTAAAAGGGGCACTCTGACTCCAGCTGAGCCATTATCACCACTTAGACTTTCAGACAGTGTCCCCAGAGACAGAAGATTGAAATGGACAGGCCCTTGGGCTTTAATATGAACCTTAGCTTTAGTTTTCATGTGTCTGTCCTCAGAGGACTGGTTTCTTATACCAGCATATTAGGTTTTTCTGAGGCTCCAAACCAAACCTCTCTCGTCTCCACATGGAGTGCTTTCTTACTGGATCTGTATCAAACCCTTCTGGTCGGAGAATTCTGCAGGGCCACAGTACAACCATCACATTCCAAGGTCTCCATGGACAGAAACCCACATTATGACGCATCCTCAGGAGAGGCCATTTCAACTCAGCCCACTGGTTAGCTTGCCCCAGAGCCAGCAGAACAAACATATCTTGTCGTTAATGGCCAAAGGGAATGCGAGGCATGTTGTTCAGGGATCCATCCTTTGAACCCTCCTCTTCAGTCCTTCCGTATGGTATGTACTGGAGCCATTCAACAGGACTCGACTGTCTCGCAGAAGGAAACCTTGTGGTTTGTGGCAACCTCCAAACTCAGCGTGGGAAAACTTCGTTGGCCTCATGAGGCACCTGCTTCATGAAGGTGCCATCAAGGGCACAATCCAACCTCAGCCAATGTCTGATCCTCAGCCTGACTTCAGATGCATGAGATATCCTTTCAGCCTTTGCAGAGTGGGCCTGCTCCCCACCTCACCCTATGTTTTGTTTTCAGACTCTACCCTAGCACTCCTGGCCCAAACCCTCATGATTGGGAATTCTGGTTCCAGAACGAAGCACTCTGCCTGCCCCCTAAGAAAAACATTGTCTATGGCATTGCTCAGAAACCCCAAATGAAAATCAACCTGCTCAGCCCTCGGCAACACCCCAATTGCATAGGCTACCCTAAACACTATGCTCTGTCTTACATAGCCTGAGCCCAGACCTTGTGAGAGACATTGAGACAGTTGGCTTCACACCCAGCACATCGAAATTGCCTTGGGTTAGGCCATTTCATCCCTTCCCATTGACCTGGGTGTCTTCCTGGAGGTATATTCTGAGGCTGTGTCAGACTATGCATTTTTTCTGGAGCTTCCTATGGAATTGGGGTGGTATTAGGGGCCTTGCAATTTTCTCTTAATCTAGTGGGTTGGGAAAATGAGACAGGCTGACATTCCTTGGGAGAGCTGGCCCAGTGCTGTTGTGTGTTCCTGGAGGCCCCATCCTGGAGGGCATATGGGTCAACACTCTGGGTCCAAAGTCTTCAGACACAAACTCGGGTAAGAGTTAAGCTCGAGGTGATGGCAGACCCAATCTGTAGACCCTGAGCGAAGCATCTCCAGATATGAAATTCGGACGGCTGTGAGGCAGGAGCACAGTCTTTTCTGTCTGACTTGTTTGTCTATGATGGCCACGAAATGGAGGGGTGGCCTCATGGGTCCATGTGAGATTCTACCTCTCTGGGAATTCTGCTCGGCACCCAAGAGTTTGGTGTATTTCTGGGGGATGGGAGGAGCGCAGTTTTATGAGTCAGGGATCCCGTCCAAACAGCCTTTCCAGAGATGGGTCCTGGGTTCTGGAGCCTGGATCACCGCAACAAGGCTTAGGATTTGGGCCTAGGGTCCTGCTCTATGTTTTCCTGGTACAGCTCCCGAGTGTTCTTGTTGGAAATGGGTATCAATCTGAGTGTCACAATGCCTGTTTTTGCCCAGATGCCCATGCTGTGTGGGTGTGACCTCATGGGCTATGCACTTGGCTCCCACTCTGAGGGTTGGACTGCCATCTCAACATTCAGTTTTCCTGCCATGGGGAAGGAGGGGTACTTTTTTATGCTTCAGGTTCCCCCATGGGCAGGAATTTGAGCTAAGTTCTGGGACAGGGGCCTGAATACCCAGTTCACTTTGAGATGAGGTCCTCGGGCCAAGGCAGGACCCACCTGCAGAAAATGAGGCCTGCTTTCTGGGTGGCTGTCAGGAGCTCGGGCTCGAGCTGTGTCAGACAGAACATTCGTGGAGAGTTCGGCCTATGATATTGGGGTGCTTTTGAGAGCTGTGCAACTGGATCCTCATGGGGGATTTTTGCACAGACCCTTTTTTCACTTCTTCTATCTGGTGAGCAGGCAGATGGCTGCATTACGGCTCCAGAATATCCAAGTTGGAGGGTTTGCAGGCGAGGAGTGTGAGGACAGAAGTATGAAAACATAAGCTACGGTTACGCTCAGTGCCGAGCACATGTCTATTCCAATGTACAGCAGTTGTTTCGAGATCTCCAGCACCTGGGCGAGGGGAAGATGTCTGCTCACGCTGGAGTTTGTATCCATGATGGCCAACAAATGGTGGGGAGGCCTCAAGAATTCTTGGAGGTTTTTCCAAGCTGGAGCTTGTGAGCTGCTCCAAACATCAAGGTGTCCTACTAAGGGACAGCAGAAGTCTTCTTACAGGGCTCCAGGGTCCCCCATATGGAAGATTCGATAGCAATGCTCTCTGAATGGAGGCCTGGGAAGCCAATCTCGTGTTACCATTGCAGCTGAGGAACAGGGTAAGCTTGAACCAATGACACTGATTCCAAGTTCCAAGTGATTTGCGTTGATGGAAGTTCTCAGTCTAACAGGTCCCAATGCTGCTTGGTGTCCAGGGAGACCTTAGAATGTGGTGGCGGCTCTCTGACCATTGAGGATTCTCTATCCTTAGGATTAGACCCAGTACCCAGGAGCCAGGTTTCCTTCTTGGGACAGGAGGTGTGCTCTTGTATGGCTCACGGACCACAGGTTGGACCATATGCTTGAATTTCCAGAACAGCCCTCTAGGGAGAGAGACCTCAAAACATAAGCTAGGGTTCTGATGAGGTTTTAGGGCCATGGAAGTTTCAATCTTCGGACTAAGTGCCATTGGCCTGCATGTCATCCTGGAGGTAGGTTCTGAGGCTGTGTCAGGCTGTGCACTTTTTCCAGAGTGGCCTATGATATTGGGGTGCAGTCAGGGGCCTTGCAGTTTTCTCCTAATCTGGACATTTTGGGAAACTGAGATGGGCAGGGTTTCCTCAGGAGAGCAGGGCCAGTGATGTAATGTGTTTCTCGAGGCCCCATCCTGGAGGTCATGTGTGTCAGGACTTTGGGACCAAAGACTTTAGACACAACCTCGGATAAGAGATAGGAGTGAGGTGATGGCAGTCCGAATCTGAAGACCCTGAGGGAAGCTCCTCGGGATTTGAAATTCAGGTGGCTGGGAGGGAGGAGCACAGGCTTTTCTGTCTGGATTTTGTGTCTAGGATGGCCACTAAATGGAGGGGTGACCTCATGTGTCCATGGGATATTCTTCCACTCTGGTGATTCTGCTTGGCACCCAAGAGTTTGATTTCTTTCTGGGGAAGAGGAAAAGACTGTATTCCATCTCTGGGATCCTGTCCAAACAGGGATTCCAGAGATGGGTTCTGGGTCCAGACACTGGGAAAACTTAACCAAAGCTTCGATTTGGGTTCCTGGTCCAGATCCCAAGGGGGATCTTTGGAAAGGGGTCTCATTCTGAGGGTCACAATGCCTGTTTGTGCCCAGCTGCCCATCCTGTGTAGGCGTGGTCTCATGGACCATGCACCTGGTTCCCACTCAGGGTTGTACAGCCATCTCAACATTCAGTTTTCTGGCCATGGGGAAGGAGGAGCACTCTTTTGTGCTTCCGAGTCCCCTATGGGCAGGAATTTGAGCTAAGTCTGGGACAGGTACCTGAATATCCAGGTTGCTTCAAGATGATGGCCTCGGGCCAAGGTTGGACCCACCTGGAGGATATGGGGCCCACTATCTGGGTGGCTGACAGGAGGTCGGGGATCAGGCGATGTCAGACAGACAATTTATGCAGAGGTCGGTCTATTATATTGGGGTGCCATTGAGGGCTGTGCAGGAGGATCCTCATGTGGGTTTCTGCGAAGACCCATAGGGCACTTCTTCTTTCTGGTGGGCAGGCAGAAAGCTGCACTGTGGCTTCAGAATTCCCAATATGGAGGGCTTGTAGGCGAGGAGTGTGAAGACAGAAGTCTGAAAACACAAGCCACGGATAAGCTCAGTGCCGACCACAGGACCATTCCATTGTGCAGTGGTTGTTTCGAGATTTCCAGCACCTGAGTATGGGCGAGGGTCAGATGTCTGCTCACGCTGGGTTTGCATCCATGATGGTCAACGAATTGTGGGGTGGCCTCAAGAATTATTGGAGATTTTCCCAAGCAGGACCTTGTGAGCTGCTCCAAACAGCAAGGTGTCCTACTGTGGGACAGGGGAAGTCCGCTTACAAGGCTCCAGGGTCCCCCATATAGAAAGATTCGACAGCAGAGGTCTCTGAATGGGGGCCTGGGAAGTCTTCCTTGCATGACCATTGCAGCTGAGGAACATTGCAGGCTTGATCTGCTGGTTTTTGTTCAAATTTCCAAGTGATCTAAGTTGACGGATGTTCTCAGTCTAATGAGTCACAATGCTGCTTGGTGTCCAGGGAGACCTTAGAATGTGGTGGTGAGGGTGCCTGGGTGGCTCACTGGGCTAAGCCGCTGCTTTCGGCTCAGGTCATGATCTCAGGGTCCTGGGATTGAGTCCCGCATCGGGCTCTCTGCTCAGCAGGGAGCCTGCTTCTTCCTCTCTCTCTCTCTGCCTTCCTCTATGCCTACTTGTGATCTCTCTCTGTCAAATAAATAAATAAAATCTATATAAAAAAAAAGAATGTGGTTGTGGGTCTGTGGCCATGCAGGATTCTC
This sequence comes from Mustela nivalis, assembly GCF_964662115.1. Classification (NCBI taxonomy): domain Eukaryota; kingdom Metazoa; phylum Chordata; class Mammalia; order Carnivora; family Mustelidae; genus Mustela; species Mustela nivalis. Next base: position 103,628 of record NW_028135265.1, on the reverse strand, counting down.
CTACCTGAGGGTTAGACCCAGTTCCCAGGAGCCAGGTTCCCTTCTCGGGACAGGAGGGGTTCTCTTGTATGGCTCAGGGACCACATGTCGGATCATATGTTGGATTTCAAGACCAGGCCTCTGGGCACAGAGGCCTGAATATCTAGGCTAGGGTTCTTATGAGGTTGTAGGGGCATGTCATCCTCAACCTTCGGACTTAGGGACTTTGACCTGTGAGTCTTCCTGGAGGTAGATGCTCAGGCTGTGTCAGACTGTGCATTTTTTCCAGAGTGGCCTATGAAATTGGGGTGGGCTCAGGGGCCTTGCAGGCTTTTCCTAATCTGGAGGGTTTGTGCACCTGAGACGGCAGAATTTCATCCAGAGATCAGGCCCAGTGATGTAGTGTGGTTCTGTCAGCCCCATCCTGCAGGGAATGTGATTAAGGGCTCTGGGACCAAAGTCTTCAGACACAAAATTGTGTATCAATTAGGAGGGAGGTGATGGCAGCCCCGATCTGCAGACGCTGAGGGCAGCTCCTCAGGATTTGAAATTCGTGTGGCTGGGAGGCAGGAGCAAAGGCTTTTCTGTCTGGATTGTGTCTAGGATGGCCTTGGAATGGTGGTGTGTCCTCATGTGTCCATGGAATATTCTACCTCTCTGGGGATTCTGCCCAGCACCCAAGAGTTTGGTGTCTCACTGAGAAGGAGAGAGCGTGGTTTACTGTTTCACGGTTCCCGTCAACACAGGGATTCCAGAGATGGGTTATAGGTCCCTGTGCCTGGATAACCCTACAAAGGCTTAGTATTTGGGCCTAGAGGCTTGACTGCCTGGCTCTGTGGGGCTTTGGTTCAGCTCCCATGGAGACTTGTTGGAAATGGGTCTCAGGGTAAGGGTCACAATGCCTGTTTGTGCCCAGATGCCCATCCTGAGTGGGCATTGGCTCTTGTTCCATGCACCTGGATCCCAATATGAGGGTTGGACCACCATATCAACATTTAATTTTCCTTCTATGAGGAAGGAGGAGTACTCTTTTGTGCTTCAGATTCCCCCATGCACAGTAATTTGAGCTATGTTCTGGGACTGGTACGTGAATAACCAGGTTGGTTTGAGATGAAGGACTCAGGTCAAGGCAGGTCACACCTGCCAGATATGGGTCCCGCTATCTAGGTGGCTACCAGGAGGTCGGGGCTCGAGCTGTGTCAGACAGAGCATTAGTTCACAAGGTGGCCTATGATATTGTGGTGCTATAGAGGGCTGTGCTGGTGGAACCTTATATGGAGTTTCACGCAGACCCATAGGGCACCTCTTTTTTCTGGTGGGCAGGCAGAAGGCTGCATTGTGGCTCCCAAATTCCCAATATAGGGGACTTGAAGGCGAGGAGTGTGAGAACAGAAGGCAGAAAACACAATCTATGCTTAATCTCAGTGCCGAGAACATGGCCATTCCAATGTGCAGTGGTTTTTTTCGAGATCTCCAGCATCTGAGTACAGGCGAGGGTCAGATGTCTGCTCATGATAGAGTTTGTATCTATCGTGGCCAACAAATGAAATATCCAGCACCTGAGTAAAGTAAAGTAAATATTCAGATGTTTACGCACACTGGAGTTTGTCTCTGATGACCGAATGGAGGAGTGGCATCAAGAGGCTGATGCATGTGAGATGCTCCAAACAGCAAGGTTGTTTTTTCTACTGGACAGTTAGAGTCTGGTATGTTTTCTGCAGGGCCCCCCATGTGAAAAGTATGGGTAGCAGAGCCCTTCCACATGGAGGCCTGGAGAGCACACCTCCATTGACCAATGCAGCTGAGGAACATGCAGGTTCTTTACGGTGCTTCTGGGGCGAAGCACCAAGGTCTTGAGTTGACATGGAATCTCTTTAAGATGGGTTACAATGCTGTTTTTTTTTTTTACCAGGTAGATCTTAGAATGTGTTGGTGGCTAAGGTGCCTGCAGGATTCTCCTACCCTGAGGGTTTAACACAGGTCGAAGAGCACGGTTACCTTCTGGGGACAGGAGATGTAGTGCTTTGTGGCTCAGGGACCACATGCCGTATCATAAGTTCCTATTCAAGAACAGGCCTCTGAAGACAGATGCCCGACAACCTAATCTAGGGTTCCAATGAGTCCCAGGGGCATGAGAGGTTCAATCTTCAGACTTAGGACAGTTGACTTGGGTGTCTGCCAGGATGTAGGTGATCAGGGCGTTTCAGACTGTGCACTTATGTCCAGAGTAACCTCCAATATTGGGGTGGCCACAGGGGCCTTGAATGTTTCAACCAACTCTGGAGGGTTTGGTTAACTGACATGCACAATTTCCATGGGGATGGCAAGCACAGTCCTGTGGTGTGGCTCCAGAGACTCCACCCTGGAGGGCATGTGAGCCATGGTTCTGGGAGGGAAGTCTGCAAACACAAACTTGGGTTAGGTTTAGTGGCTAGGTTATCGCAGGGCAATGTGTAGACCTGGAAGGCTACTCGTCAGGAACAGTAACTGGAATGACCCGAAGGCGGAAGCACAGGCTTTTATATCTGGATTGTGTGTCTAGGGTGACCTCAGAATGTAGCTGTGGCCTCATGGGTCCATGGGAGATTTTTCCTCTAAGGATACAGGCGGCTCCCAATATTTTGATGACTTTTTGGTATGGGAAGACTGCTATTTTCGATCTTAGGTGTGCCCCAAAACAGAGATTCCAGAGATGGGCTCTGGGTCTAGGCGCCTGGAAAATCCCACCAAGGGTTGGGATTTGGGCTTATGGGCAGACCAGGCCTGCAATGCAGGATCTTGGTGGTGCAACTGAGAGGGCTTGTTTGGAAACATGCTCAGGCTGAGCATTACAATGCCTGTTTGTGCCCAGGGTGGCCCTCAGGAGTGGGCGTGGTCCCATTGTCCATTTTCTGGCTCCCACACTGAGGGATGGACACACATTCCAATGGCCAGGTTTCCAGCCATGGGGAAGGAGGAAATATCTATTGTGCTTCATGTTCCCCCATAGGCAGGGATTACAGCAAAGGTCTGGGGACAGATGCCTGAATACCAAGGATGCATAGAGATGACAGATTTGGGCCATGGCCGTTCTCACATGCTGGATATGGGCCCCGCTCTCTGGGTGGCTGACACGAGGTCTGGGCTCAGGCTGTGTCAGACACAGCACTAGTGGCCAGAGAAGTCTATATATTCGGGTTCTCTCCAGGGCCGAGTAAATTGATCCTCATGTAGGGTTTCTGGCGAGACTCACGAAGCACTTCTTTCTGTGGGGCAGGCAGAATGCTGCCTTATGGATCCAGAATTCCCTATCAAGAGGGTTTGGGGACAAATAGGGTGAGAATGCAATTATAAACACCAGCTATGCTTAAATTGAGTGCCAAGCGGAAGTCAGTTTCAATGTGCAGCAGCTTATACGAGATATCCAGCACCTGAGTAAGGGCAGATGTCAGATATTTGCTCACACTGGAGTTTGTGTCTAGGATGACGACTAATGGAGGGGTGGCTTCAGGAGGCAATGGAGGATTACCCACGCTTAAGATTGTGAGATGCTCCAAACAACAAGGTTTCCTTCTAATGGACAGGAGGAGTCTGGTTTTTTTTCCTCCAGGGTCCCTCAAGTGGAAGTTTGCGTAGCAGAGCCCTCCCGCATGGATGACTGGAAAGTACACGTCCAATGACCATTGCAGCTGAGGAACATGACAGGTTCGTTTTGGTGGTTCTGGTGCCAAGTACCAAGGCCTTGAGTTGAGTTGGAATCTCTTACAGATGTGTCCCAAAACTGGTTTGTTACAAGGGAGGTCTTAGAATGTATTGGTGGCTATGGGCCACGCTGAGGGTTTGGCACAGGTCGATGTGCACAGTTTCCATCTTGGGAGAGGAGATGTTCTGTTTTGTGGCTCAGGGTACATATGTTGTATCCTGACTTGGTATTCAAGAACAGGCCTCTGAGGATTGATGCTGGCAACCTAATCTAGAGATCCAATGATGTCCTTGGTGCCCATCAGGTTCAATTTTCTTACTAAGGACCATTGATATGGTTGTCTGACTGGATGTAGGTGATCAGGGTGTTTCAGACTGTGCATTTGCATCCAGAGCCACTTCCAATATTGGGGTGGGCTCAGGGGCCTTGCAGGTTTCTCCTAACTTGGAGGCTTTGGGGAACTGTGATGGGCACAGTTTCCTTGGGGATGGCAGGCCCAGTCCTGTGGTAAGGCTTCAGAGACCACCTCCTTGAGGATATGAGAGCCATGGTTTTGGGAGGGAAGTCTGCAAACACAAATTTGGGTCAGGGATAGTGGCAAGGTGATGGCAGGTCCAATGCATAGACCTAGAAGGCATCACGTCAGGAACTGTAATTAGGGTGACTTAAAGCTGGTAGCACAGGCTTTTCTATCTGGATTGTGTGTCCAGGATGGGCTCTGAATGTAGACGTGGTCTCATGGTTCAATGGGAGACTTTTCCTCTCTAAGGATCCTGGTGGATCTCCATAGATTGGTGGTTTTTCAGAGAAGAAAAGAGTGCTCTTTTCCATCTTAGGGGTGCTCCAAAACAGGGAAGAATGCTGTTTTCCAACTTAGGCTTATGCCAAAACAGGGATTCCAGAGACGGGCTCTGGGTCTGGGTGCCCGGATATCCCACCAAGTGTTAGGATTTGGGCCTAGGGGCATTCCAGGCCTGCAATGCAGGATCCTAATGGTGTAACAGAGAGGGCTTGTTTGAAAGCATGCTCAGGCTGAGGGTCATCATGCCTCTTTGTGCCCAGGGGGGCCCTCAGGAGAGGGCGTAGTCTCATTGGCCATATAGCTGGATCCCAATTTGAGGGTTGGACACCCATTGCAACAGCCAGGCTTCCTGCAATGGAAAGAGGAGTTCTCTATTGTGCTTCAGGTTCCCCCATTGGCAGGGTTACAGGAAAGGTCTGTGGAAAGTTGCCTTAATACCAAGGATGTGTACAGATGACAGGCTAAGAATTCCCAGGTAACAAAACAGCATTGTTACCCATATTCATGACATTCCATGTAAAAATAAGGCCTTAGTACTTCGCCACAGAGCCACCAGAATGAACTTGCCATGTTCCTAAGCTGCAATGGTCAGTGGAGGTGTGGTTTCCAGGCAACCATACGGGGGTGCTCTGCTACACGAACTTTGCAATTGGCGGGGACCCTTGAGACAAAAAAAACAGAATGCCCCTGTCCGGTAGAAGGAAACCTTCTGTTTGGAGCATCTCACAAGCCCCAGCGTGGGAAATCCTCCATTTCCTCTTGAAGCCACCACTCCATTTGTCACTAATCATAGACACAAACTCCAGCATGAGCAAACATCTGACATCCGCCCTTACTCAGGTGCTGGATTTCAATTCGATCGCTGCACACTGGAACTGCCTTTAGTTTGACTGAATTAAGCCATAGCTTGGGTTTACAATTCCATCCTCAGCCTACTGGTCCACAAGCCCTATTGTGAGGGAATTCTGGAGCTACAACACAATATTCTGCCTTCCCCATAGAAAGAAAAAGGGCCTGGAGAGTCTGCCCAGAAACTCCATATGATGGTCAATCTTCTCAGTGCTAGACGGAACCCTGATTCATAGGCTGCCCTGGGCACTAGTGCTGTGTCTGACATAGCCGGAGCCAGGACCTAGTGTCAGCCACTGAGAGATCAGGGCCCATATACAGCATGTGAGACCAGCTATGGCCCAAGTCTGTCTTCTCTTCTATTCTTGGTATTCAGGCATCTGTACCCACACCTTTGCTGAAATCCTTGCCATTGGGGGAACCTGAAGCACAATAGAGAACTCCTCCTTCCCCATGGAAGGTATTCTGACAGTTGGGATAGTTGCTCAACCCTCAAAGTGGAAGGCAGCTCCATGGCCAAGGAGACCATGTGCACTCATGATGGCTTCCCCGGGCACAAGCAGGCATTGTGACCTCAGCCTGAGCATGCTTTCAACCAAACGCTCTCAATTGCATCTCTGGGATCCCGAATTGCAGGCCTAGTACACACCTAGGCCCAAATCCTAACCCTGGTGGGATTTTACAGGGGCCCAGACACAGAGCCCATCTCTGGAATCCCTATTTTGGGGGACCCTTAAGATGGAAAACAGCACTCTTCCCTTCCCCGAGATAGTCACCAAACTCTTGGTAGCCACCAGGATCCTTGAGTGGAAAAATCTGCCATAGACCCATGAGAACACACCTGCATTCCGAGGCCATCCTGGACATACAATCCAGATACATATCATGTGCTATCACCTTTGAGTCATCGGATTTACAGTTCCTGACGAGCTGCCTTCCAGGTCTATGCATTGGGCCTGCAATCACCTTGCCATTAACCTAAACTGAGTTTGTGTTTGCAGACTTCCTTCCTAAAACCATGGCTCACATGACCTCCAGGTTCTGGCATCTGAAGCCACACCACAAGACTGTGCATGAGATCCTCAAGGAAACTGTGCCCATCACTTTTGCCCGATACCTTTAGATTAGGAGAAACCTGCAAGGCCCCTGAGCGCAGCCAAATAATGGAGGCCGCTCTGGGCACAAATGCACAGTCTGAGACACCCTGATCACCTCCATACAGGCAGACACCCAAGTCAATGCTCCTGAGTCAGAAGATTGAACCTGACATGCCCCGAGGACTTCATTGGCACACTAGATTAGGTTTACAGGTATCTGTCATCAGAGGCCTGCTCTGGAATATCAACTTATGATAAAATATATAGTCCCTGAGCCACAGAACAGAATATATCCTCCCCAAAAAGGAAGCCATGCTCCTGGAATTGTGTCATACCCTTAGGGTATTTGGATCCTGAATGGCCCCTTAGCAACCAGCACATTCTGATATTCCTGGTAACAAACCATCATTGTGCCCCATCTTCATGAGACTCCATGTCAACTTAAGGTCTCGATATATTGCCCCAGAGCCACCAGAATGCACCTGCCATGTTCCTCAGGTGCAATGGTCAATTGAGGGGTGATTTCCAGGCATCCCTGTGGCGTTCTCTGCTACAAAACTTTCCACATGGAGAAACCAGAGAAAACAAACCAGACTTCTCCTGTCCGGTAGAAAGAAACTTTGCTATTTGGAGCATCTCACAAGCCCCAGCATGGGAAATCCTCCATGGCCTCTTGACGCCACCCTTCCATTTGTGGGTAATCACAGACACAAACTCCAGTGTGAGCAAACATCTGACATCCACCCTTACTCAGGTGCTGGATATTCGAAACGGCAGCTGCACACTGGAACTGCCTTTTGCTTTTCACTGAACTTAACCATAGCTTTGTATTACTATTCTATCCTCACCACACTGCTCCACAATATTTCTTGATAGGGAATTCTGGAGCCACAACGCAGTATTCTGCCTTCCACATAGAAAGAAGAAGGACCTGTTGAGTCTGCCCAGAAACCTCATATGAGGATCAATCTACTCAGACCACGAGGCAACCCTGATTAATAGATTTCCCTGACCACTAGTGCTGTGTCTGACAGAGTCTAAGCCCCGACCTCGTGTCTGCCACCCAGAGTTGAGGGCCCATATTTAGCATGAGAGATCGGCCATGGCCCTGGGCCATCATCTGTACCCATCCTTGGTATCCAGTCATCTGTCCCCCAAACTTTGCTGGAATTCCTGCCAATGGCGAACCTGAAACACAATAGAGAACACCTCCTTCCCCATGGCAGGAATATTGGTTGTCCAACCCTCAGCGTGGGAGCCAGCTGCATGGCCAAGGAGACCATGCCCACTCCTGAGGGCCGACATGGGCACAGGCAGGCATGGTGATCCTCAGCCTGAGCATGTTTTCCAACAAACACTCTCAGTTGCTCCTCCAGTACCAGCATTGCAGGCCTGGTATGCACCTAGGCCCAAATCCTAACCCTTGGTGGGATTTTCCAGGTGCCCAGACCCAGAGTCCGTCTCAGAATCCCTGTTTGGGGCACCATTAAGATGGAAAACAGCACTCTTCCCTTCCCTGAGAAAGGCACCAAACTATTGGGAGCCGCCAGGATCCTTAGAGAGAAAAAATCTCCCATGGACCCATGAAAACAAACCTGCATTCCGAGGCCATCCTGTCCACACAATCCAGAGAGAAAAGTCTTTGCTACTGCCTTCGAGTCATCCTATTTACATTTCCTGACGAGCTGCCCTCCATGTCTATGCATTGGGCCTGTGATCATCTCGACACTAACCCTAACCCCAGTTTGTGTTTGCCGACTTCTCTCCCAAAACCATGGCTTACATGCCCACCAAGATGTGGTCCCTCAAGCCACATCACAGGAAAGTTCCTGCCATCCCCAAGAAAACTGTGCCCATCAGGTTGTCCAAACCCTCCAGATTAGGAGAAACCTGCCAGGCCCCTGAACCCACCCAATATTGGAGGTTGCTCTGGATGCAAACGTGCAGTCTGAAACACCCTGAGCACCTCCATCGAGGCAGAAAGCCAAGTCAATGGTTCTGAGTCAGATGATTGAACCTGACATGCCCCTAGGACTTCACTGGAACCCTAGATTGGGTCTTCAGACATCTGTTCTCAGAGTCCTGTTCTGGAATACCAAGTTATGATACAACATGTGGTCCCTGATTCCCACAACAGAACATCTCCTGTCTCCAGAAGGAAAATGTGCTCTTGGATCTATGTCCAACTTTCAGGGTAGATGGATCCTGCATTACCCATTAGCCCCAGCACCTTCTATGATCTCCCTGGTAACAAACCAGCATTGTGACCCAACTTCCTGAGACTTGATGCCAACTCAAGGTGTTGGTACTTTGCCCAAGAGCCATGAAACGAATCTGCCATGTTCCTCAGGTACAAAGGTCAATGGACGTGTGCTTTCTAGGCATCCAAGAGGTAGTTCTCTGCTACACAAAAATTCCACATAGGGAACCCTAGAGCAAACAAATAAGACTGCTCCTGTCAGGTTGAAGGAAACCTTGGTTGTTTGGAGCATCTCACAAGCCCCAGCCTGGGAAGTCCTCCACATTCTCTTGATGCCAACCCTCCATTTGTTAGTCATCATAGACACAAATTCCAGCATGAGCAAACATCTGACATCTGCTCTTACTCAGGTGCTGGATATTCGAATCAGTCACGCACACTGGAAATACCTTTCACTTGACACTGTATTCTTGCATAGTTTGGGTTTACAATTCCATCCTCACCCTACTGGACTGCAAGTCCTCTTGAGAGGGAATTAGGGAGACAAAACGCAACATTCTGCCTTCCCCATAGAAAGAAGAAGGGCCTGGTGAGTCTGCCCAGAAACTCCCCATGAAGATCAATCTACTTGGCCCTCGAGGGAACCCCGATTTATACTTTGCGCTGGCCACTAGCGCTGTGTCTGAGAGAGCCTGAGCCCCAACCTCGTGTCAGCCACCCAGAGTGTGGGGCCCTTATCCAGCATGTGGGACTGGCCATGGCCCAGTCATCTCTACCCATCCTTGGTATTCCGGCAACTATCCCAGACCTTTGCTGGAATCCCTACCAGTGGGGGAACCTGAAGCACAATTGAGAACTCCTCCTTCCCCATGGCAGGAAGCCTGGCTGTTGCTATGGGTGCCCAACCCTCAGAATTAGAACCAGGTGCATGGCCAATGAGACAACGCCCAATCATAAGGGCCGCCTGGGCCAAAGCAGGCATTGTGTCCCTCAACCTTAGCATGCATTCAAACAAATGCTCTCAGTTGTTTCTGCAGGGTCCCGCATCGCAGGCCTGGTATGCCCTTAGGACCAAATCCTAACACTTCGTGGGATTTTCCATGCCAACATAACCAGAGCCCGTCTCTGGAATCTCTGTTTTGAAGCACCCCTATGATGGAAAACAGCACTCTTCCCTCCCCTGAGAAAACTATTAGGAGCTGCCAGGATGCGTAGAGAGGAAAAATCTCCCAGGGCTCCATAAGACCACACCTTCATTCCGAGGCCATCCGGGACACACAATCCAGATACAAGAGACTGTGCTACCACCTTCGAATCACCTGGTTTACAGTTCCAGACGAGCTGCCCTACAGATCTACGCATTGGGCCTGTGATCACCTCGCCATTAACCCTACCCCAAGTTTGTGTTTGCAGACTTCTTTCCCAAAACCATGGCTCACATGCCCTCTATGATGGGTCTCTGTAGCCACACCACAGGAAAGATCCTGCTATCCCCAATGAAACTGTGTCCATCACAGTTGCCCAAACCCTCCAGATTAGGAGAGACCTGCAAGTCCCCTGAGCCCAGTCCAATATTGGAGGCCACTCTGGACACAAATGCACAGTGTACAACACCCTGATCACCTCCTTCCAGGAAGACACCCAAGTCAATGGTCCTGAGTCAGAAGATTGGTCCCGGAACCCCACAATAGAATATCTCCTGTCCCCAGATGGAATTCGTGCTCTTCAACTTGTGTCAAGGGTCGGGGTATATGAATTATGCACAGCCCCTTAGCCCCCAGCACATTCTAAGATCTCTCTGGTAACAAACAAACAGCATTGTGATCCATCTTCATGAGATTCCATGTCACTTCAAGTCCTTGGTAATTCCCCCCAGAGCCACCAGAATGAACCTGCCATGTTCCTCACCTGATATGGTCAGTGGAGGTGTGCTTTCCAGGCATCCATGTGGGAGTGCTCTTCTACTTATTCTTTCCACATGTGGGACCCTGGAGCAAACAAACCAGACTGCCACTGACCAGTAGAAGGGAACCCTCTGTTTGGAGCATCTCAGAAGCACCAGCAGGAGAAATCCTTCATGGCCCTTGACACAACCCCTCCATTTGTCAGTCATCATAGACAAAAACTCCAGCATGAGAAAACATCTGAAATCTGCCGTTATTTAGATTCTGCATTTTCTTTTCCACTACTGCACACTGGAACTGCGTTTCACTTGACACTAAATTTAACAATAGCTTGGGTTTAGAATTCCATCCTCAGCCTCCTGGTCTGCAAGCCCTCTAGAGAGGGAATTTGGAGCCACAAGGCAACATTCTGCATTCCCACTAGAAAGAAATAGGGCCTGGTGAATCTTCCCAGAAACTCCACATGAGGATCAATCTACTTGGCACTCGATGGAACCTTGATTTATAGGCTGTCCTGGGCACTAGTACTAGTACTAGTACTAGTACTGTGTCTGACAGAGCCTGAGCCAAGACCTAGTTTCAGGCACCCAGAGATATGAGCCCATATCCAGCATGTGAGATTGGCCAGGGCCCAATTACATCATCTCTACCCATCCTTGGTATTCAGGCACCTGTCCCCAGACCTTTTATGTAATCCCTACCAATGGGGTAACCTAAACCACAATAGAGAACTCCTCCTTCCCCATGGTAGGAATCCTGGCTGTTGATATGGGTGTCCAAACCTCAAAGTGGGAGCCAGCTGCATGGCCAAGGAGACAATGCCCACTCATGAGGGCTGCCCTGGGCACAAGTAGCCATTGTAACCCTCAGCTTGATCAAGCCTTCAAAAAAATGCTCTTAGTTGCACCTCCAGGATCCTGCATTGCAGGCCTGATATGCCCTTAATCCCAAATCCTAACACATCGTGGGATGTTCCATGTGCACATACCCAGAGCCCGTCACTGGAATCCCTGTTTTGAGGCACCCCTAAGATGGAAAACAGCACTCTTCACTTCCCTGAGAAAGCCACCAAACTAATGGGATCCCCCAGGATCCTTGAGAAGAAGAATCTCCCATGGTCCCATGAGTCCACACCTGTATTCCAAGGCCAGCGTGGATATGCTATCCAGATACAAGAGACTGTGCTACTGGCTTCGAGTCACCTGATTTACAGTTCCTGACGTGCTGCCCTCCAGATCTTTGGATTGGGGCTGTGAACACCTCTCCATTAACCTTATCCCGAGTTTGTTTTTGCAGATCTCTCTCTAAAAACCATTGCTCACATGTCCTCCAGGATGGGGCCCCTAGAGTCACACCACAAGACTGTGCTTGCCATCCCCAAGGAAACTGGGCCCATCACAGTTGCCCAAACCCTCCTGATTAGGAGAAACCTGGAAGGCTCCTGAGCACATCCCAATATTGTAGGCTGCTCTGGATGCAAATGCACAGTCTGAAACACCCTGATCACCTCCATCCAGGCAGACACCCAAATCAATGGTCCTGAGTCAGATAATTGAACCTGACATGGCCCTAGGACCTCATTGGAAGAAGGATTAACTTTTCAGGCACCTGTCCTCAGAGGCCTCTTCTGGAATACCAACTTATGATACAAATTATGGCCCCTGAGCCCCAGGGTGGGAAATCCTCCATGGCCTCTTGAAGCCACCTCTCCATTTGTTGGTCATCATAGACACAAACTCCAGCCTGAGCAAACATCTGACATCCGCCCATATTCAGGCGCTGATATTGGAATCAGCTGCTGCACACTGGAACTGCCTTTCGCTTTGCAATGAATTTAAGCCTAGCTTCAGACTACAATTTCATCCTCACCCTACTGGTCTGCCATATCTCTTGATAGGGAATTCTGGAGCCACAACGCAACATTCTGCCTTCTTCATAGATAGAAGGACCTGGTGAGTCTGCCCATAAACTGCACATGAAGATCAATATACTCAGCCCAGGAGGGAACCCCTATTTATAGTTTGCCCTAGCCACTAGTGCTGTGTCTGACAGAGCCTGAGCCCCTACCTCGTGTCAGCAACCCAGAGGGTGGGGCCCACATTAACCATGTGAGACCGGCCATGGCCCAGGGCTGTCATTACTACCCATCCTTGGTATTCAGGCATCTGTCCCCTAGATCTTAGCTGGAATCCCTACCAATGGGGGGACCTGAAGCACAATAGAGAATTCATCCTTCGCCATGGCAGGAATCCTGGCTTTTGGATGGGTGTCCAACCCTAGGAATGGGAACTGGCTGCATGGCTGAGTAGACATCGCCCAATCCTGATGGCCTCCGGGGCACAAGCAGGCATTGGGACCCTCAGCTTGACCATACTTTCAAACAAACGCTCTCAGTTGCACCTCCAGGATCCCGCATTGCAGGCCTGGTATGGCCCTAGGCCTAAATATTAACCCTTGGTGGGATTTTCCAAGCACTTAGACCCAGAGCTCATCTCTGGAATGCCTGTTTTGGGGCACGCCTAAGCTGGAAAACAGTACTCATCCCTTCCCGGAGAAATCCAACAAACTATTGAGAACCGCCAGGATCCTTGAGAGGAGAAATCTCCCATGGACCCTTGAGACAACACCTGCAATAAAGGCCATTCTGGAAATTAAATCCAGATACAATTACCTGTGCTACCACCTTTGAGTTACGTGATTTACAGTTCCAGACTTGCTGCCCTCCTGGTCTATGGATTGGGACTATGATCACCTTGCCACTAACCCTAACCTAAGTTTGTGTTTGCAGACTTCTCTCTCAAAATCATGGCGCACATGTCCTCCAGGATGGGGTCTCTGGAGTCACACCACAGGAGAGTTCCTGCAATCCCCAAGGAAACTGCCCATCACAGTTGTCCAAAAACCCCATATAAGGAGAAACCTGCAAGAAACATGAGCCAACCCTAGTATTGGATGCCACTCTGGACACAAATGCACAGTCTGAAACACCCTCATCACCTGCATCCAGTCAGACACCAGAGTCAATGATCCTGAGTCAGAAGATTGAATGACATTCCCCTAGGGCCTCATTCAAACCCTTTATTAGGTTTTCAGGCTTCTGTCCTCAGAGACCTGTTCTGGATTACCAATTTATGATACAACATATGGCCGCTGAGCCCCACAACAGAATATCTCCTGCCCCCAGAAGCAATCCGGGCTCTTGGGCCTGTGTCAAATCCTCAGGCTAGATGAATCCTGCATGGCCCATTAACCACCAGCACATTCTAAGATCTCCCTGGTAACAAACCAACATTTTGACCCATCTTCATGAGGTTCCATGTCCAATCCAGTCTTTATTTCTTCGCCTCAAAGCCACCAGATGCCATGTTCCTTCGCTGTCATGGTCAATGAAGGTGTGCTTTCCAGTCACCCATGTGGGAGATCTATGTTATCCGATCTCTCGACATGGGGAACCATGGAGGAAACAAATCAGACTGCCCCTGTCTGGTAGAAGGAAACCTTGCTGTTTGGAGCATCTCAAAAACACCAGATTGGGAAATCCTCCATAACCTCTTGACGCCACCCCTCCATTTTTGTGTCATCATAGACACAAACTCCAGCATGAGCAAATATCTGACATCCACCCTCACTCAAGTGCTGAATATTGGATTCAAACATTGCACACTGGAAATTCCTTTTGCTTGATACAGAATGTAACCATAGCTTAGGTTTACAATTCCATCCTCAGCCTCCTGGTCCACAAGCCCTCTTGATAGTGAATTCTAGAGCCACAAAGCAGCATTCTGCCTTCCCCTTACAAACAAGAAGGGCCTGGTGGTCTGCCCAGAAACCATACATGAGGATCAATCTGCTCGGCACTTGAGGGAACCCCAATTTATAGGCTGCCCTGGGCACTAGTGCTGTGTCTGACAGAGCCTGAGCCAAGACCTAGTGTCAGCCACCCAGTGATCGGGGCCCATATCCACGATTTGATACTGGCCATGGCCCATGTCCATCATCTTTATCCATCCTTGGTATTCAGTCCTCTGTCCCCAGACCTTTGCTGGAATCCCCGCTAATGGGGGAACCTGAAGCACTATAGAGAACTCCTCTTTCCCCATGGCAGGATTCTGGCTGTTGGGATGGTTTTCCAACCCTCAAAGTGGGAGCCAGCTGCATGGCCAATGTGACCACGCCCACTCATGAGGGCCACCTGGGCATAAGCAAGTATTGTGACCCTCAGCCTGAGAATGATTTCAAACAAGCCCTCTCAGTTGCACATCCAGGATCCTGAATGCAGGCCTGGTAAGCCACTAGGCCCAAATCCTAACACTTGGTGGGATTTTCCAGGGGACCAAACCCAGAGTCCGTCTCTGGAATCCATATTTTGGGGCACCCCTAACATGAAAAACAGCACTCTTCCCTTCCCCGAAAAAGCCACCAACTATTGGGAGCCACCAGGATCCTTAGAGAGGAAAAATCTCCCATGGACCCATGAGGCCACAACTGCATTCTGAGGCCATCCTGCACACAATACAGAGAAAAAAGCCTGTGATTCTGCCTTTGAGTCACCCGATTAACAGTTCCTGAAGAGCTGCCATCCATGTCTATGCATTGGGCCTGTGATAACCTTGCCACTAACCCTAACCCAAGTTTGTGTTTTCAGACTTCCCTCCCAAAACCATGGCTCACATGCCCTCCAGTTTGTGATAACTGGAGCCACACCATGGGATTGTACCTGTCTTCCCAAAGGAAACTGTGATTGTCACTATTAAACAAACCCTCTAGATTAGGAGAAACCTGCAAGGCCCCTAAGCCCAGCCCAATATTGGAGGCCACTCTGGACGCAAATGCACAGTCTGACACACCATATCACCTACATCCAGGCTGATATCCAAGTCAATGGTCCTCAGACAGAAGATTGAACCTGACATGCTCCTAGGATTCACTGGAACACTAGAATAGGTTTTCAGGTATCTGTACTCAGAAGGCTGTTCTGAATATCAATGTATGATACAATATGGTCACTGAGCCACACAAAAGAACATCTCCTGTCCTTAGAAGAAAGCTGTGCTCTGGACCTGTGTCAAACACTCTGGGTAGATGAATCCTTCAAGGCCCCCTGACAACCAGCACATTCTATGATCTCCCTGACAACATACCAGCATTGTGACCCATCTTCATGAGACTCCATGACAACTCCAGCCCTTGGTACTTCGGCCCAGAGCCACCAGAATGAAACTGCCATGTTCCTCTGCTGCCATGGTCAATGTAGGTGTACTTTCCAGGCATCCAGCGGGAGTGCTCTGATACCAACTTTCCACATGGGGAACCCTGGAGGAAACAAACCAGACTCCCCTGTACGGTAAAAGGAATCTTTGCTGTATGGAGTATCTCAAGCCTGAGGGTGGGTAATCCTCCATGGCCTCTTGAGGCCACCCATCCATTTGTTGGTCATCATAGACACTAACTCCCGCGTGAGCAATCAACTGACATCTGCACTTACTCAAGTGCTGGATATTTGAATCAGCTGCTACACACTGGAATTGCCTTATGCTTGGCACTGAATTTAAAAGTAGCTTGGCGGGACGCCTGGGTGGCTCAGTTGGTTAAACAGCTGCCTTCGGCTCAGGTCATGATCCCAGCGTCCTGGGATCGAGTCCCACATCAGGCTCCTTGCTCCGCAGGGAGCCTGCTTCTCCGTCTGACTCTGCCTTCCACTCTGTCTGCCTGTGCTTGCTCTCGCTCGCTCTCTGACAAATAAATAAAATCTTGGAAAAAAAAAAAGTAGCTTGGGTTTGCAATTCCATCCTCACCCTGGTGTTCAGTAAGCTCTCTTGATAGGGAATTCTGAAGCCACAACACAGCATTCTGCCTTCCCCATAGCAAGAAAAAAACAGCCTGGAGAGACTGCCCAGAAACCCTACATGAGGATAAATCTACTCGACCCTCGAGTGAACCCCATTTATAGGTTTACCTGGCCACTAGCGCTGAGTCTGACAGAACCTCATCTCTGACCTCGTGTCAGGACCCAGAGACTGGGCTCCAACTCCAGAATGTGAGACCAGCCATGTCCCAGGGCTGTCATCTCTACCCATTCTTGATTCAGGCATCTGTCCCCAGACATTTGCTGAAATCCCTGCCAATGGGGGAACCAGAAGCACAATAGGGAAATCCTCCTTCCCCATGGCAGGAATGATGGCTCTTGGGATGGGTTTCCAGACCTCAGAGTGGTAGCCAGCTGAATGGCCAATGATAACCCGCCCACTCATGAGGGCCGCCCTGGACACAAGCAGGCATTGTGACCCCCAACATGAGCATGCTTTCAAACAAACACTCTCAGTTGCATTCCAGAATCCAAATTTGCAGGCCTGATATGCCCCTAAGCACAAATCCTAACACCTGGTGGGATTTTTCAGGGGCCCAGAAACACAGCCTGTCTCTGGAATCCCTGTTTTGGGACACCCCTAAGATGGAAAATAGCACTCTCCCCTTCGCCAAGAAAGCCACCATAGTATAGGGAGCCGCTAGGATCCTTCAGAGGAAAAATCTCCCATGGATCCATGAGACCACACCTGTATTCCGAGGCCATCCTGGACACAAAAGCCAGATACACAAGCCTGTGCTACCACCTTCAAGGCAACTAATTTATAGTTCCAGACGAGCTGCCCTCCAGGTCTATGCATTGGGCCTGCGATCACCTCACCGCTAACCTTAACCCGAGTTTGTGCTTACAGACTTCTATCCCGAAACCATGGCTCATATTTCCTCCAGGATGGGGTCTCTGGAGCCACACCAAAGGACTGTGCCTGCCATCCCCAAGGAAAATGTGTCCGTCACATTTGCCTAAAACTTCGAGATAAGGAGACACCTGCAAGGCCCCTGAGCCCACCCCAATACTGGAGGCCCCTCTGGACACAAATGTGCAGTCTGAAATACGCTGATCACCTGAATCCAGGCAGATACCCAAGTCAGTGTTTCTCAGTCAGAAGATTGAACCTGACATGCTCCTATGACCTCATTGTAACCCCTGATTAGGTTTTCAGGCATCTGTAATCAGAGACCTGTTCTGGAGTACCAACTTAAGATACAACATATGGTCCCTGATCCCCACAACAGAACATCTCCTTTCTCTAGATGGAAGCCGTGCTCTTGGAACTGTGTCAAACCCTCAGGGTAGATGAATCCTACTTGGCCCGTAGCCACCAGCAGATTCTAAGATCTCACTGGTAACAAGCCAGCATTGTGAGCCATCTTCATGAGATTCCATGTCAACTACAGGCCTTGGTACTTCACCCCAGAGCCTTCAGAAAGAACCTGTCATGTTCCTCAGCTGCAATGTTCAGTGGAAGTGTGCTTTCCAGGCATCCATGTGGGAGTGCTCTGCTACCCAAACTTTCCACATGGGGGACTCTCGAGCAAACAAATCTGACTGCCCTGTCCTGTAGAAGGAAACCTGGCTGTTTGGAGCATCTCACAAGCTCAAGTGTGGGAAATCCTCTATGACCTCTTTTCAACTCCTCTCCATTTGTCGGTCATTATAGACACAAACTCCAGCTTGAGCAAACATCTGACGTCTGCGCTTACTCAGGTGCTGGATATTCGAATCAGCCGCTGCACACTGGAAATGCCATTCGCTTGTCACTGAATTTATTCATAGCTTGGGTTTACAATTCCATCCTCACCCTACTGGTCTACAAGCCCTCATGATAGGGAATTCTGCAGCCACAACACAGCATTCTGCCTTCCCAATAGAAAGAAGAAGGGCCTGGTGAGTCTGCCCAGAAACTCCACATTATGATCAATCTACTTGTCCCTTGAGGGAACCCTGAATTATAGACAGCCCTGGCCCCTAGTGTTGTGTCTGACAGAGCCTAAGCCCCGACCTCGTGTCAGCCACCTAGAAGGTGGGGCCCATATCCCGCATGTTAGACTGGCCAAGGAACAGAGCCGTCATCTTTACCCATCCTTGGTGTTCAGGCATGTGTCCCCAGACCTTTCCTGGAATCCCTACCAATGAGGGAACCTGAATCACAATAGAGAAATCCTCATTCCCCATGGCAGGATTCCTGTAAGTTCGGAAGGGTGTCCAACACTCAGAGTGTTAGCCTACTGAATGGCCATTGAGACCACCCCCATTCCTGAGGGCCACCCTATGCAAAAGCTTGCATAGTGACCCTCAACCTGAGCATGCTTTCAAACAAACGCTCTCAGTTGTATCTCCAGGACTTGCATTGGAGGCCTGGTAAGACCCTATGCCCAAATCATAACCCTTGGTGGGTATTTCCAGGTGCCCAGAGCCAGAGCACTTCTCTGCAATCCCTGTTATGGGACACCCTTAATATGGAAAACAGAACTCTTTCCTCTCTGAGAAAGCCACCACATTATAAGGAGCCGCCAGGATACTTGAGAGGAAATATCACCCATGGACACCTGAGACCACACCTGCATTCTTAGTCCATTGTGGATACACAATCCAGATAAAAAAGCCTGTGCTACCTCCTTTGAGGCATGCGATTTACATTTCACACGGAGCTTCCCTCCAGGAGTATGCATTGGGCCTACAATCACTTCGCCACTAAACCTAACCCGCATTTGTGTTTGCAGACTTCCCTCCGAAAACCATGGCTCTCATGCCCTCCAGCATGGGGTCTTTGGAGCCACACCACAGGACTGTGCCCACCATTGCCAAGGAAACTGTGCCCATCAAATTGCCCTATCTTTCCAGATTAGGAGAAACCTGCAAGGCCCCTGAGCCCACCCCAATACTGGTTGCCACTCTGTACACAAATGCACAGTCTGGAACACCCTGATCACCTACATCTAGGCAGACTTTGAAGTCAATGATACTGAGTCAGAGGATTGAACCTGACATTCCGTTAGGATTTTATTGGAACCCTAGATTAAATTTTCAGGCATCTATCCTCAGAGGCCTGTTCTGCAATACCAAATTATGATACATTTGGTCCGTTAGCCCCACATCAGAACATCTCTGGTCCGAGAAGGAAACCGTGCCCTTTGACCAGTGTCAAACCCTCAGGGTAGATGAATCCTACATGGTCCCTTAGCCACCAGCACACTGTAAGGTCTCCATGGTAACAAACCTGCATTATGACCCATCTTCATGAGACTTCATGTCAACTCCAGGCCTTGGTAATTCGCCCAAGAGCCACCAGAACGAATTGGCCATGTTTCTCAGCTGCAATTTTAATGGAGGTGTGCTTTTCAGGCATCCACGTGGGAGTGCTCTGCTACCCAAACTTTCCACATGGGGGACCCTGGAGCAAATAAACCAGACTCCCCCTGTGTGGTAGAAGGAAACTTTGCTGTTTGAAGCATCTCACAAGCCCCAGCATGTGAAATCCTCCATGGCCTCTTGACGCCACCCCTCCATTCATCGGTCATCATAGACATAAACTCCAGCATGAGGAAATGTCTGACTTTCACCTTTACTCAGGTGCTGGATATCTGGAATCAGACACTACACAATGGAACTGCCTTTTGCTTGGCACTGAATTGAACCTTAGCTTGAGTTTACAATTCCATCCTCACCCTACTGGTCCCCAAGCCCGCTTGATAGGGAATTCTGGGGCCACAACGCAGCTTTTTGCCTTCCCCTTAGAAAGAAGAAGGGCATGGTGATTCTGCCCAGAAACTCTGCATGAGGATCAATCTGCTCAGCCCTTGAGGGATCCCTGATTCATACTCAGCCCTGACCACTAGTTCTGTTTCTGACAGAGCCTGAGTGCTCAATTCATGTCAGCTACTCAGAGAGTCAGGCATGTGAGACTGGCCATGTCTCAGGTCCCTCATCTCTACCCATCCTTGGTATTCAGGCATCTGTCCCCAGACATTTGCTAGAATACCTGCTAATGGGGGAACCTGAGGCACAATAGAGAATTCTTCCTTTTCCATGGCAGGAATCCTGGTAGTTGGGATGGGTGTCCTACATTAAAGTGGTAGCCAGCTGCATGGCCAAGGAGACAACTCCCACTCATAAGGGCTGCCCTAATCACATCAGGCATTGTGACACTCAGACTAGCATGCTTTCAAACAAACGCTCTCAGTTGTACCTCCAAGTCTCACATTGTAGGCCTGGTACACCCCTAGGCCCAAATCCTAATCCTGGTGGGATTTTCCAAGCACCCAGACTCACAGCCCTTCTCTGGGATCCCTTTTTGGGGAACATCTAAGATTGAAAACAGCACTCTTCCATTCAAACGAGAAAGCCACCATACTATTGGGAGCTTCCAGGATCCGTAGAGAGGAAAATACTCTCATGGAAACATTAGAACACACCTGCATTCCAAGGCTATCATGGACACACAATCCAGATACAAAAGCCAGTGCTAGTGCCTTCGAGGTACGTGATTTACAGTTCCTGACGATCTGCCCTCCAGGTCTATGCATTGGGCCTACGATCACCTCGCAACTCAACCTAATCTGAGCTTGTGATTGCAGACTTCTCTCCCAAAACCATGGCTTACATGCCCTCCACGATGGAGTCTCTGGAGCCACACCACAGGACTGTGCCTGCCACCCCCAAGGAAACCGTGCCCACAAATTTGCCTAAACCTTCAAGATTAGGAGAAACCTGCAAGGCCCCAGAGCCCACCCCAATATTGGAGGCCACTCTGTACACAAAGGCACAGTCAGAAACATTCTGGTTGCCTACATATAGGCAGACACTGAAGTCAATGGTCCTGAGTATGATGATTCAACCTGAAATTCCCCTTGGACTTCATTGGAACCCTAGATGAAGTTTTTAGGCATCTGTCCTCAGAGGCCTGTTCTGGAATACCAACTTATGATACAACATTTGGTCCGTGAGCCCCACAACAGAACATCTCCGATACCCAGAAAGAAACCATGTTCTTCGACCGGTGTCAAACCATCAGGATAGACTAATCATACATGGCCCCTTAGCCACCAGCACATAGTAAGATTTCCGTGGTAACAAAACTGCATTGTGACCCAACTTTATTAGAATCCAGGCCTTGGTACTTTGCCCTAGAGCAACCAGAAAGAACCTGCCATGTTCCTTAGGTGCAATGGTCAATGTAGGTGTGCTTTCCAGTATCCACGTGCGAGTACTATGCTACCCAAACTTTGCACATGGGGGAACCTGGTGTAAACAAACCAGACCTCCCCTGTCCAGTAGAAGGAAACCTTATGTTTGGATCAACTCACAGGCCTCAGCGTGTAAACTGCTCCATGGCCTCTTGATGCCACCACTCCATTGGTCGGTCATCATAGACACAAACTCCAGTCTAAGCAAACATCTGACATGCACCCTTATCCCGGTGCTGGATGTCTTGAATAAACCACTGCACATTGGAACTGCCTTCCACTTGGCACTGAATTGAACCATAGCTTGTGTTTACAATTCCATCCTCACCTGACTGGTCCCTAAGCCCTCTTGATAGGGAAATCTGGGGCCACAACGCAGCATTCTGCCTTCCCCATCGAATGAAGAAATGCCTGGTGAGTCTGCCCTGAAAACCCACATGAGGATCAATCAGGTCGGCCCTCGAGTCAACACCGATTTATAGGCTGCCATGGCCACTAGTGCCGTGTCTGACAGAGCCTGAGCTCGACTGAGTTTCAGCCACTAAAGAGCAGGCCCCATATCTAACATTTGGGATTGCCATGGCCAAAGTATGTCATCTCTACCCATCCTTGATATTCAGGCACCTGTCCCCAGACCTTGGCAGGGATCCCTGCCAATTTGGGAACTTGAAGCACAATAGAGAACTCTTCTTTCCCCATGGCAATAAACCTGGCTTTTGGGATGGGTGTTCTACCCTCAAAGGGGGAGCCAGTTACAACATCAATGACACCACACACACACTCCTGAGGACTACCCTTGGCACAAACAGGCATTGTGACCCTCACCCTGAGCATGCTTTCAAAAAATCCCTCTCAGATTCACCGCAATGATCCCTCATTTCAGGCCTGGTATGCCTGTAGGTTCAAATCATAAAACTTGGTGGGATTTTCGAGGTGCCCAGACCCAGAGACCATCTCTGGACTTTTTGTTTTGGTGCACCCTTCAGATGGAAAACAGCACTCATCCCTTCCCCAAAAATGTCACCAAATTATGAGGAGCCACCAGGATCCATAGAGAGGCAATGTCTCCCATGGACCCATGAGAACACACCTGCATTCCGAGGCCATCCTGGACACACAATCCGGAGAGAAAAGCCTGTGCTACTGCCTTCCATTCACCCTAATTACAGTTCCAGGTGAGCTGCTCTCAAGGTATATGCATTGGGCCTGTGATCACCTCGCCACTCACCCTAATTCGAATTTGTGTTTGCAGACTTATCTACCAAAACCATGGCACACATGCCCTCCAGGATGGGGTCTCTGGATCCACACTGCAGGACTGTCCCTGCCATCCACAAGGAAACTGTTTCCATCACAGTTGCCCAAACTGTCTAGATTAGGAGAAACCTACAAGGCCTCTGGGCCTACCCCAATTTCGGCGGCCGCTCTGAACACAAATGCACAGTCTGAAATACCCTGATCCCCTACATCCAGGAACACAGCCAAGTCAATGGACCTGAGTCAGAATAATGAACCTAACATGCCCCTAGGACGTCATTGGAACCATTGATTCGGTTTTCAGACATGTGTCCTCAGAGGCCTGTTCTAGAATGCGAACTTATGATACAACATGTGGTGGCTGGGCCACACAACAGAACATCTCCTGTCCCCAGAAGGAAACCGTGCCCTACAATCTGTGCAAAATCCCAGAGTAGTAGATTCCTGCACAACTACTAAGCCACCAGCACATTCTAAGATCTACCTGGTAACAAACCAGCTGTGTGGCCCATCTGCAAGAAATTCCATGTCAAATCAAGGACTTGGTACTTTGCTACAGAGACACCAGAATAAAGCTGCCATGTTCTTCAGTTGCAATGGTCAATGAAGTTGAACATTCCAGGCATCCATGCGGTAGAGCTCTGCTACCCAAACTTTCCACATGGGGGACCCTGGAGCAAATAAACCACACTCCACCTGTCCAGTAGAATGAAACCTTGCTATTTGGAGCAGCTCATGAGTCTCAACGTGAAAATCCCTCCATGGCTTCTTGACGCCACCCCTCCATTTGTCAGTCATCATAGACACAAACTCCAGTGTGAGCAAATATCCGACGTCCTCCCTTACTAAGGTGCTGGATATCTCGAAAAAGCTGCTGGACACAGGAACTGCCTTCCGCTTGGCAGTGAATTGAACTGTAGCTTGTGTTTACAATTCCTTCCTCACCCGACTGGTCCCCAAGCCTTCTTGATAGCGAATTATGGAGACACAACACAGCATTCTGCCTTCCCGATAGAAACAAGTGCCTGGTGAGTCTGGCCAGAAACCCCACATGAGGATCAATCTGCTCGGCCCTATATCGGAGGGACCCTGATTTATAGGTTGCCCTGGCCACTAGTGCTGTGTCTGACAGAGCCTGAGCCCAGACCTAGTGTCAGTCACCAGAGTTTGAGCCCCACATCTAGTATTTGGGAATGCCATGGCTCAAGTATTTCATCTCTACCCATCCTTGGTATTCAGGCACCTGTCCCCAGACCTTTGCTGGAATCCCTGATAATGGGGCATCCTGAAGCACAATAGAGAACTCCTCCTTCTTCATATCAGGAAACTTGGCTGTTAGGATGGGTGTTCAACCCTGAAAGGGGGAGTCATTTACAAGTCCAGTGAGACCACACAAACGCCTCAGGGATGCCCTGGAGGCAAACAGGCCTTGTGACCCTCAGCCTGATCATGCTTTCAAACAATCCTTCTCTGTTGCACCACCATGAACCCGCATTGCAGGCCTAATATGCCCTAAGCCCAAATCCTAGGACTTGTTGTGATGTCCCAGATGCCATGAACCAGAGCCCGTCTCTGGAATCCCTGTTTTGGGGCACCCATAAGGTGGAAAACATCACTCTCCCCTTCCCCGAAAAAGCCACCAAACTATGGAGAGCCACCAGGATCCATAGCGAGGAAAAGACTCCCATGGACCCATGAGACCACACCTGCATTCCAAGGCCATCCTGGACACACAATCCAGAGAGAAAAGCCTGTGCTACTGCCTTCCAGTCTCCCTAATTATAGTTCATGACGAGCTTCCCTCCAGGTCTACGCATTGGGCCTGTGATCACCTCGCCACTCACCCTAATTTGTATTTGTGTTTGCAGACTTCTCTCCCAAAACCATGGCTCACATGCCCACCAGAATGTTATCTCTGGAGCCACACCACAGAACTCTGGCTGCCAACCCCAAGGACACTGTGCATATCAGATTTGCCCAAACCTTCCAGATTAGGAGAAACCTGTGTGGCCCCTGAGCCCCCACCAATATTGCCGGCCACTCGGGATGGAAATGCGCAGTCTGAAACACCCTTATCACCTACATCCAGGGGAATAGCCAAGTCAATGATCGTGAGATAGACGATTGAACCTAAAATGCCCCTAGGCTCTCAATGGAACCCCATTAGGTTTTCAGGCATCTGTCCTCAGGGGCCTGTTCTAAAATACCAATCTATGACACATCATGTTTTCTCTGAGCCACACGACAGAACATCCCCTGTCCCCAGAAGAATACCATGCTCTTCGACCTGTGCCAAACCCTCAGGGTAGGAGAATCCTGCATGGCACCTTAGCAACCAGCACATTCTAAGTTCTCCCTGGTAACAAACAAGCATTGTGACCCATCTGCAAGAGATCCCATGTCAACTCAAGGCCTTGGCACTTTGTCCCAAAGCCACCAGAACGAATCTGCCATGTTCCTCACCTGCAGTTGTCAATGGAGGTGTGCTTTCCTGGCATCCATGCCGGAGAGCTCTTCTTCACAAACTTTCCACATGGGGAAACCTAGAGTAAACAAACCAGACTTCACCTACACTGTACAAAGAAATGTTACTTTTTGCAGCAGTTCACAGGCCTCAGCATGTGAACTCCTCCATGGCCTCTTTATACCACCCCTCCACTTGTCGGTCATCATAGACAAAAACTCTAGTGTGAGCAAGCATCTGACATCCACCCTTATTCCAGTGCTGGATGTCTCGAGTAAACTGCTACAAATTGGAACTGCCTTCTGCTTGGCACTGAATTGAACCATAGCTTTTGTTTACAATTCCACCCAAAACTGACTGGTCCCCAAGCTCTCGTGATTGGGAAATCTGGAGCCACAACACAGCATTCTGCCTTCCCTATTGAATGAACAAATGCCTGGGAATCTTCCCAAGAAACTCCACATGAGGATCAATCTGCTCCGCCCTCGAATCTACTCTGATATAAAGGCTGCCATGGCCACTAGCGCTGTGTCTGACAGAGCCTGAGCCCCGACCGAGTTTTAGGCCTCATATCTAGCATTTGGGATTGCTATGGCCCAAGTACGTCATCTCCACCCATCCTTGGTATTCAGGCACCTATCTCGAGACCTTGCTGGAAACCCTGCCAATGGGGCAACCTGAAGCACAGAGGAACCTGACGGAAGAGAACTCATCCTTCCTCATGGCAGGACATTTGGCTGTTGGGTTGGGTGTCCAACTCTCTAAGAGGGAGCCAGATATATGACCAATGAGACCACTCCCACTCCTGAGGGCCGCCATGGGAGCAAACAGGCATTGTGAGACTCAGCCTGAGCAAGCTTTCAAACAATCCCTCTCAGTTGCACCATCATGATCCCGCATTGCAGGCCTCATACACCCCTAGGTGCAAATCCTAACCCTTGGTGGGAAGTCCCAGATGCCCAGAAAAAGAGCCTGTATCTGGAATCCCTGTTTTGGGGCACCCATAAGATGGAAAACAACACTCTTCCCTTCCCCAAAAAAGCCACCAAACTATGAGCTGCACAGATCCATAGAGAGGAAAAGTTTCCCATGGACCCATGAGACTATACCTGCATTCCGAGGCCATCCTGGACACACAATATAGAGAGAAAAGCCTGTGCTACTGCCTTCCAGTCACCCTAATTACAACTCCTGACAAGCTGCACTCCAGATCTACTCATTGGGCCTGTGATCACCTTTCCACTAACCATAACCCACATTTGTGTTTGCAGACTTCTCTCCCAAAACCATGGCTCATATGCCCTCCAGGACAGGGTCTCTGGATCCACAACACATGACTAGGCCTGCCATCCCCAAGGAAACTGTGCCCGTCAAACCTGCCCAAACCTTCCAGTTTAGGAGAAACACGCAAGAGCCCTGAGCCCAACCCAATATTGTCGGCAGCACTGGACACAAATGCCAGTCTGAAACGCCCTGATCACCTACATCCAAGCAGACAGCCATTTCAATGTTCCTGGGTCAGAAGATTGTACCTGACATGCTCCTAGGACGTCATTGGAACACTAGATTAGGTTTTCAGGCATCTGTCCTCAGGGTCCTGTTCTGAAATACCAACTTAGGATACAACATGTGGTCCCTGAGCCACACAATAGAATATCTCCTGTCCCCAGTAGGAAACCATGCCCTTCGACCTGTGCCAAACCCTCAAGATTGGAGAATCCTGCACAGCACCTTAGACACCAGCACAAACTCTAGTTTGTGCGTTGACCCATACCACAAGCTTTCCATCTGCTGGACAGTCGAGTCCTGTTGAATGGCTCCAGGATGTCCCATACGGAAAGACTGGAGAGCAGGATTCGAAGGATGGATGCCTGTACAGCATACCTCACATTCCCATTGGCTCTTTGTGACAAGACATGTTTGAACTACTGGCTCTGGGGCGAGCTAACTAGGGGGCTGAATTGAAATGGACTCTCCTGCGGATGGGTCATAATGTGGGTTTGTGTGCATGGAGACCTTGGAATATGTTGGCAGCTCAGGGGCCATGAAGTATTCGCCTAACCGAAGGGTGTAATATTGCTCCAATTAAAAAGAGATCCCTATGTCGAGATGAGACAGGTTCTCTTTGGTGCCTCAGAAAAGCCCCAGATACTGGTCTTCAAACCAGTTCTCTGAGTAGAGACACCTGGAAACCAAAGCTAGGGTTCAGATTAGAGCCTAGATGCCTGTCCGTTTCAATCTTCTGTCTCTGGGGACACTGTCTGAGTATCTAAGTGGAGATAGTTGCTCAGCTGGTGTCAGAGTGCCCCTCTTAGTCCATGGCCGAGGCATGGCCTTGGAGACCTTATTGGATTCTCCTAATCTCTAGGGTTGTGGCCAATGGATTGGGTACAGTTTTCTTGGAGAGGACTGGCACAGTCCTTCAGTGTGTCTCCATAGGCCCTAGCCTGGAGGGTGTGTGGGTCCGGGCTGTGGGCACAGAAGTATGAAAACACAAACTCGGCTTGGGTGCGGAGCCGAGAGCATTGCAGGATGGACCCACAGACCGTGAGAGGAGATCCTCAGCTTATGAAAGAAGGGCAAATGGGAGGCAGTCACGCAAGCTTTTGTCTTTGGATGTTTTGTCTCCCATAGCCGTGGAATGTAGGGGTGACCTCAGGGGCTATGGATGAGTCTCCCTCTCTGAGGAGTTGGTCCAGCTCTTAAGATTTTGGGGACATTTTGTGGGAAGGGTGGAGTCCTGCTGTCTGGCTCAGGTGTTCTTCCAGGAGAGGGACTCCAGATCACAGTCCTGGGTTCGAGCAAATGGAATACTCGAGCTCTTGTGAAGATTGGGATCATAGGGGCTTGGCAAGCCCCATATGCGGGCTCTTAGTCCAGGTCCTGAGAGACCTTACTTCGACATGGGGCCCATGCTGATGGTCCCAATGCGAGTTTGTACCCAAGGAGGCACTCAAGTTTAGACTTGGCCTCAGGGGCCATGAAGGTTTCTCCTACACTGAAGGTATGACTCCATGCCAACAGCAAGCTTTCCAGCCATGGGGAAGGAGAAGATCTGATTTGTGCTTCAGTTACCCACGTTTGCCAGGATTTGATATAATATCTAGGGTCAGATGTCTGAAAACCCAGGTTGGGAAGAGATGACAGCATAAGGCCATGGCCTGTCTGATGTGCTTAGTGTGCAGCCAGCTGTTTCCTTGTCTGTCGGGACGTCAGGCTGTGTCAGACAGAGCAATACTGACCAGGGTAGCTTTTCCAGTTAGGGTGCGGTCGAGGCCAGAGCAGATTGGTTCTCATTTGTGGTTTCTGGAGAGCCCCATAGGGCAACGTTTTTCTTCTGGTGGGCAGGCAGAAAACTGTGTTGTGGTTCTGGAATTCCCAGTCTGGAGGGCTTGTTTGCCAGGAGTGTGAAGAGGGAAGTCTGAAAACACAAGCTAGCGTTAGGTTTGGGGCATGGCAGGCCCACTCTGCAGAGACTGAATCAAGATCTCCTGCATCTGAGGTCAGGGCGAGTATCAGACGTTGCCTCAGGTTGGAGTTTGTGTCCATTATGGCCCCTTCCTGAAGGGGGTGGGGGCGTCATGAGGCCAGGGAGGTTTCCCAACGCTGGGAGTTATGAGCTGCCCCAAACATCAAGGTTTCCTCTGTAGGACAGTCGAGTACTATGAGATGGTTCTAGGATGACCCCTACAGAAAGACTCGAGAGAAGGGGTCTAAGCATGAATGTCTGCAAATGCCACCTCACATTCCCACTGGCTGCTTGGGGCAAGGCAGGCTCAATCTGCAGGCTCTTGGGCGGGTTTCTCAGAGGGCTGAGTTGAAATGGACTCTCCTGAGGATGAGTCATACTGTGGGTTGGTGGCCATGGAGACCTTGGAATGTGGCGGTGGCTCAGGGACTCTGCAGGTTTCTCCAAACCGAAGGGTTTGACACAGCTCCAACAATGAAGCTTCCCATGTGGAGACGATAGTTGTTCTGTTTGGTGTCTCAGGAAAGCCCCAGATGCTGGTCTTCAAACCCAGGCCTCTGAGGAGTGACACCTGGAAACCAAAGCAAGAGTTCAGATTAGGGCCCAGGGGCCTGTCTGGTTCAATCTACTGTCTCTGCCGACATCTGTCTGTGTTTCTGCATGGAGGTAGTTGCTCAGCTAGTGTCAGGATGCCTTTGTCCAGAGAGGCTTATAGTAGTGGGATGTCCTCGGGGGCCTTGAGGTTTCTCCTATTCTGTGGGGTTATGGGCAATGGAATGGGCATAGTCTCCTTGGAGAGAGCAGGACAGTCCTGTGGTGTGGCTCCAGAGGCCCCAGCCTGGCGGCTGTGTGGGCCAGGGCTGTGGGGACAGACATCCAAAAACACAAACTCGGCTGAGGTTTGGGGCTGAGGTTATGGCAGGAGTGATCTACAGTCCGTGAGGGGAGCTCATTGTGATTAGAAAGTAAGGCGAGTGAGAGGCGGTCGTTCAAGCTTATGTCTCTGGATGTTGTATTCATGATGGTCATTTAATGTAAGCATGGTCTCATGGGCCATGGAAGTCTCCCTCTCTGGTGATTTGTCCGGCTCCCAAGAGATTGGGGTCATTTTGTGGGAAGGGAGGAGTCCTGTTTTCTGCCTCATGTGTTCCCACAATAGAGGGATTCTAGAGCAGAGCACTGGGTACATACAACTGGAATACCCACCCTCTGGTTAGGCCTGGGGTCCTATGGGCATGGCAAGCCCATATGCAGATTCTTGGTCCAGCCACTGAGAGACGTTACTTGAATAGCGGACTCATGCTGAGGGTCACAATGTGTGTTTGTGCCCAAGGTGGTCCTCAATATTGGGCGGGACTTCATTGAGCTTGCAGGTTTCTCCTACACTGAACCTTGGACATGCCAACCTCAGGGTTTCTTGCCATGGGGAAGGAGGAGTTTTGATTTCTGCATCACGTTCACCTCTGGGCACTAATTGGAGATAAGGTCTAGGTTCTGAAGCCTGAAAACCGAGGTTTGGAAGAGATGACGACCTAAGGCCATGGCGGGTCCGATGTGTTCAGTTTGGGGCCAGCTTTCTAGGTGTCGTTCAGGAGGTCTGCACTCAGGCTGTGCCAGACAGGGCATTCGTGCCCAGATACGCTGTATAATTGGGGTACAGTTGAGTGGCATGCAGAAGATAATTATTTGGGGTTTCTCCGTAGCCCCATAGGGCAAAGTCTTTCTTCTGGAGGGCAGGCAGAGTGCTGCATTCTGGCTCCGAAACTGCCAAACTGGAGTCCTTGGGGCCAGGAATGCAAGGATGTAAGTCTGAGAACTGAAGCTTTGCTTTGGTTTCAGGGCGAGGACATGGCAGGCACACTCTGCAGAGCTGAATTGAGATTTCATGCATCTGAGGTCAGGGCGAGGTTCATATGTTGGCTCAGGTTGGAGTTTCTGTCCATGATGGCCCCTTCATGAAGGGGGGTCATCACACCGCCATTGGTGTTTTCCCATGATGGCAGTAGTGAAATGCTCCAAACCACAAGGATTTTCTGCGGGTCAGTTGAAACCTGTTGGATGGCTCCAGGGCATCCCATATGGAACAATTGCAGAGCAGGGTTCTAAGGATGGATGCCTGGGCATCCGGCCTTGCATTCCAATTGTCTCCTAGCGAAATGGCACGTTTGATTGCTGCCTATGATGTAGCAGCCGAGGGGGCTGAGTTGAAATGCATTCTCCTGAGGATCGGTCATAATGTGGGATTGTGTCCATGGAGACCTTGGAATGGGGCAGTGGCACCAGGGCTCTGAAGGATGCTCCTAACCAGAGGTTTTGACACAGCTCCAAGAAGCATTTTTCCCATGGGGAAACAAGATTTGTTCTCATTGG
Source organism: Mustela nivalis (assembly GCF_964662115.1). NCBI lineage: Eukaryota > Metazoa > Chordata > Mammalia > Carnivora > Mustelidae > Mustela > Mustela nivalis. The sequence continues at coordinate 72,506 of NW_028135265.1, read as the reverse complement.
TGCTTCAGTAACCCCCAATATGCTGGTATTGGAAACCAGAACTCTGAGGAGAGATGCCTGGAAACCAAGGCAATGGATCTGATTAGGGCCTGGGGCCTGTCTGGTTTAATCTTCTTCTCTCGGTTCATCTGTCTATGGGATTGAGTGGAGGTAGTTCCTCAGCTGGTGTCAGATTGCCCCTATTTGTCCTGGGCAGTCTATACTATTGGGATGGCCACTTTGACTTTGGAGGTTTCTCCTAATTTGCAAGTTTGTGGCCAATGAAATGGGCAGAATTCCTTTGGGGAGGGAAGGCACAATCCTGAGGTGTGGCTCTAGGGGCTCAAGCATGGAGGGTGTGTGGGTCAGAGCTGTGGGGACAGAAGTCTGAAAACAGAAACTCGTCTTAGGTTTGGGGACATAGGTATGGGAGGCCCGATCTACAGACCTTGAGCAGAACTCTTCAGGATATGAACAAAGAGTGAGTGTGAGGCACTTGCTCAGGCTTTTGACTCTGGATTTTGTGTCACTGATGGCCGTGGAATGTAGGGGCGTCCTCATGGACCATGGGTGAGAGTTCCTCTATGGGGATTTGGATGATCCCAATATTTTGGGGTCATTCCGTGGGATGGGAGGAGTCCATTCTGTTTTTTTTTTTTTGTTTTTTTGTTTTTTTTTTTTTACCTCAGGTGTGCCACTAAAGAGGGATTCCAGAGCAGAACCCTGGGAAGGGGCGACTGGACAACCCGAACTCTGTATAAGATTGGGGGCCTAAGGGCATGGCAATCCCCATATGGGGTACCTTGGTCCAGCCACTGAGAGGACTTACTTGAGTACAGTGCTCACACTGAGGGTCACAATGCATGTTTGTGCCCAATGTAGGCATCAAGCATGGGCGGGGACTCATGGGCCATGCTTGATTCTCCTACACTGAACTTTGGACAACATACGAACCACAAGGTTTCTTTCCATGGGGAAGGAGGAATTCTGATTTCTGCATCATGTTCACGCCTGGGCAGTGACTGGAGATAAGATCTAAGTTCTGAATCCAGAAAATCGAGGTTGGGATGAGATGATAACCTAAGGTCATTGAGGGTCCGATGTGCTCAGTGTGCGGTCAGCTTTCTGGGTGTTCTTCAGGAGGTATGGATTCAGGCTGTGTCAGACAGTGCATTAGTGCCCAGGTTAGACTGTATAATTTGGGTACAGTTGAGTTCCATGTAGGTTCATCCTCATTTATTGTGTCAGGGAATCTCACTGGGGCAGGCAGAGTGCAGCATTGTGGGTCCAGAATTGCCAAACTTAAGGGCGTCGGGACCAGGAGTATGAGGACGTAAGTCTGAGATCATAAGCTAGACTTAAGTTTCAGGGCGAGGGCACGGCAGGCACCCTCTGCAGATCCGAATCAAAATCTCATTCATCTGAAGTCAGGACGAGGATCAGACTTAGGCGCAGGTTGGAGTTTCTGTCCATGATGGCCCCTTCATCAAAGGGGTGGAATCTCGAGGCCATGGAGGTTTTCCCACGTTGGGAGTTGTGGGATGCTCCAAACTGCAAGGATTCCTTCTGCGGGAAAATTGAGAACTGTTGGATGGCTCCAGGACATCCCATATGGAATGACTCCAGAGCCGGGTTCTAAGGATGGATGCCTGAGCAGACTGCCTCTTACACCAATTGTCTCCCTGCCACAAGACAGGTACGATCTGATGGCTATGCAGGAGCAATCGTGGGAGCTGAGTTGAAATGGACTCTCCTGAAGATGGGTCTTAATGTGTGTTTGTGTCCATGAGGACGTTGGAATGGGGTGGTGGCCCCAGGGCTCTAAAGGATTCTAACCGGAGATTTTGAAACAACTCGAAAGAGCAAGTTTTCCATGCGGAGACAAGATTTGTTCTAATTGGTGCCTCAGGAAACCCACATATGCTGGTATTAGAACCAGGCTTCTGAGGAGAGATACATAGAAACCACAGCAATGCATCCAATTAGGTCCTAGGAGCCTCTCTGGTTCAATCTTCTTCTCTGTCGACATCTGTCTATTTTATGAAATGGAGGTAGTTGCTCAGCTGGTGTCAGACCGCTCCTGTTTGTCCGGGCGGCCTACACTATAGGGATGGCCTCGGGGACTTTGGAGGTTTCTCCTAAATTGTATGATTATGGACAATGGCATGGGCAGAATTCCTGTGGAGTGGGCAGGCACAGACCTGATGTGTGGCTCCAAGAGCCCAGCCTTGAGGGTGTGTGGGCAAGGACTTTGGGGACAGATGTCTTAAAACACAAACTCAGCTTAGGTTTGGGGACGTAGGTATGGCAGGCCCGATTTACAGACTATGAGGAGAACTTTTTGGGATATGAATAAAGGGTGAAAGTGTGACACTTGTCAGGCTTTTGCCCCTGGATTTTGTGTCAAAGATGGCCGTGGAATGTCGAGGAGTCCTCATGGGCCATGGAAGAGTGTTTCTCTCTGTGGATTTGGCCAGATCCCAATTGTTTTGGGTTAATCTGTGGGATTCAGTTTTGTTAACTAAGGTGTCCCACCAAAAGAGGGATTCCAGAGCAGAGCCCTGGACAACAAGAAATCTAACTAAAAATACGGGCCTAGGGGCATAGCAAGCCCAATATGCCTTCTAATGGTCCAGCCACTGAGAGACCTTCATTGAGGACAGAACTCATGCTGAGGGTCACAATGCGTGTTTATGCCCTCTTGGTACTCAAGCATGGGTGGGGACTCATGGTGCATGCTTGTTTCTCCTACACTGAATGATAGTCAACATGTCAACCACATGAGTTCTTGCCATGGGGAAGTATTAATTCTGATTTCTGCATGTCATTCACCCCTGGGTAGTGATTGGACATAAGGTCCAGGTTGTGAAGTCTGAAAACCGAGGTTGGGAAGAGATGACAACCTAAGGCCATGTCGGGTCCGATATGCTCAGCGTGGAGCCAGCTGTCTGGGTGTTGGTCGGGAGGTCCAAGCTTGGGCTGTGTCAGACAGGGCCTTAGTGCCCAGGGTAGATTGTATAATTGGGGTACAACTGAGTTCCGTGCAGGTTGATCTTTATTTGAAATTTCTGGGTAGCCCCAAGGGCAATGTTTTTCTTCTGGAGGACAGGCAGAGTGCTGCATTGTGGCTCCGGAATTTCCAAAGTGGATGCCTTGTGGACGGGGAGTGTGAGGACGGAAGTCTGAGAACACATGTTAGGCATAGGTTCTGGGCGAGGGCACGGCAGGCACCCTCTGCAGATCTGAATCGGGATATCATGAATCTTAAGTCAGGGCGAGGTTCAAACCTAGGCTTAGGTTTGAATTTCTGTCCATTCTGGCCACTTTATGAAGGGGACAGCATCTCCAGTCCATGGAGGTTTACCCACAATGGGAGTTGTGAGATGCTCCAAACAACAAGGATTCCTTCTGATCAACAATTGAGACCTTTTGTATCACTCCAGTACATACCATACAGAATGACACCAGAGCAGGGATCTTAGGATGGATGCATGGGAAGCCCGCCTCACATTGCAGTTGTCTCCTAGCAAATAGACAGGTTTGATATGCTGGCTCTGTCAGAGCAACCAAGGGGGCTGAGTTGAAATGGACTCTCCTGAGGATGGATGCTAATGTGGGTTTGTGTCCATGGAGACCTTGGAATGGGGCGTTGGTGCATGGGCCCTGAAGGATTCTCCTAACCGGAGGTTTTGAGACATCTCCAAAGGACAAGTTTCCCATGTGGAGACGAGATTTGTTCTGATTGGTGCCTCAGGAAACCCCCATATACTGTTATTGGAATATAGGCCTCTGAAGAGAGATAACTGGAAACCAAAGCAATGGCTCCGTTTAGAGCCTAGGGGCCTGTCCGGTTGAATCTTCTTCTCTGTGTACATCCATCTAAGGTATTAGTGGAGTTAGATGCTCAGCTGGTGTCAGATGGCCCTTGTTTGTCCCAGGTGGCCTACACTATTGTGAAGGCCTTGGGGACTTTGGAGGTTTCTCCTAATTTTATGATTATGGACAATGGAATGGGCAGAATTCCCGTGGAGAGGGAAGGCACAGTTTTGATGCGGCTCCAGGGGCCCCAGCCTGCAGGGTGTGTGCCTCAGGACTGTGGAGACAGAAGTCTAAAACACAAACTCAGTTTAGGTTTAGGGACGTAGGTATGGCAGGCCTGATCTACAGACCGTGAGGAGAATTCTTCCAGATATGAAGAAAGAGAGATTGTGAGGCACTTGTTCAGGCTTTTGTTTCTGGATTTTGTGTCAACGATGGGCGTGGAATGTCCAGGAGGCCTCATGGGCCATGGACGAGTCTTCCACTCTGTGGATTTGGCCCGATTCCAATTGTTTTGGGTCAAACTGTGGGATGGGAGGAGTCCTTTCAGTTTTGTTACCTCAGGTGTCCCACCAAAAGAGGGATTCCAAAGCCGAGCCCTGGGGAGGGGAGACTGGACAACCAGAAATCTGGTTAAAAATTGGGGCCTAGGGGCATGACAAGCCCAATATGCTGTCTTTTGGTCCAGCCACTGAGAGGCCTTACTTGAGAACTGGGCTCACGTTGAGGGTCAGAATGCATGTTTGTGAACGACTTGGTCCTCAAGCATCTGCAGGGCCTCATGGGCCACACTGGTTTCAACTACATTTTACGTTGGACAACATGCCAACCACAAGGTTTCTTGCCATGGGGAAGGAGTTCTGATTCCTGCATCATGTTCAACCCTGGGTGGTGACTGGAGATAAGGTTTAGGTTCTGAAGCCTGAAAACCGAGGTTGGAAAGAGATGATGACCTAAGGCCATGGCGGGTCTGATGTGCTCAGTGTGTGGCTAGCTGGGTGGGTGCGAGCCAGGAGGTTCAGTCTCAGGCTGTGCCAGAAAGGGCAGTAGTGCCCAGGGCAGCCTGTATAATTGGGGTCCAGTCAAGTGGCATGCAGGTTGATCCTCATTTGGGGAATCTGGGTAGACCCAGAGGGCAATGTTTTTCTTCCGGAAAGCAGGCAGAGTGCTGCCTTGTAGTTCTGGAATTGCCAAACTGGAGGGCTTGTGGGCCAGGAATGTGAGGATGGAAGTTGAGAACACAAACTAGACTTACGTTTCTGGGCAAGGGCACGGCAGACACACTCTGCAGAGCTGAATCAAGATGTCCTGCATCTGAAGTCAGGGCGAGGATCAGACGATCGATCAGGTTGGAGCTTCTGTCCCTGATGGCCCCTTCATGAAGCACAGGGGGCGGGATCACGAGGCCATGGAGGTTTGCCCACGATGGGAGTTGTGAGATGCTCCAAACAGTATAGATTCTTCTGCGGGACTATTGAGATCTGTTGGTTGGCTCCAGGACTTCCCATACAGCATAATTCTGAGAATGGTTCTAAGTATGGATGTCTGGGAAGCCTGCCTCTCATTCCAATCATCTCCTAGCGACAAGACGGGTTAGATCTGCTGGATCAGGGGGAGCAACTGAGGGGGCTGAGTTGAAATGGACTCTCCTGTGGATGGGTCCTAATGTGGGTGTGTCTCCATGGAGACCTTGGAATGAGGCGCTGGCACCGGGAACCTGAAATGTCCTTCTAACCAGAGGCTTTGAGAGAGCTCCAACATGCAAGTTTCCCATGTGTAGACGAGATTTGTTCTGATGGGTGCCTCAGGAGAAGCCCTCAGCTGGTATTGGAAACCAGGCTTTTGAGGAGACATGCCTGTAAACCAAAGCTATGGATCCCATTATGGCCTGGGGTCCTGTCTGGTCAATCTTCTTCTCTGGGGACATCCATCTATGGTATGAGTGGAGGTAGATGCTCAGCTGGTGTCAGACGGCCCTTTTTTGTCCCAGACAACCTACACCATTGGTATGGCTTCAGGGAATTTGGAGGTTTCTCCTAATTTGTACGGTTTTGGATAATGGAATGGGCAGAATTCCCATGGATTGGTTAGGCACAGTCTTAATGTGTGGTTCCAGGGGCCCAGCCTGGAGGGTGTGTGGCCCAGGACTTTGAGGACAGAACTCAAAAAACACAAACTCAGCTTAGGTTTGGGAACGTAGGTATGGCACGGCCGAACTACAAATCATGAGAAGAACTCTTCAGGATATGAAGAAAGAGCGAGTCTGAGGCGCTTAGTTAGGCTTTTGTCTCTGGATTTTGTATCAGCGATGGCCGTGGAATGTCGAGGCGGCCTCATGGGCCATGGACGAATCTTCCTCTCTGTGGATTTGGCCCTATCCCAATTCTTTTTCGTGAATCTGTGGGATGGGAGGACTCCTTTAAGGTTTGTTACCTGAGGTGTCCCACCAAAAGAGGAATTCCAAAGCAGAGCCCTGCGCAAGAGTGAAGGGACAACCCGAAATATGGTTAAAAATTAGGGTCTAGGGGCATGGCAAGCCCAATATGCTGTTTCTTCATGCAGCCACTGAGAGGCCTTGCCTGAGGACCGGGCTCAGGCTGAGGGTCACAATGTGTGTTTGAGACCAATGTGGCCCTCAAGCATGGGCTGGGTCTCATGTGCCACACTGGTTTCAACTACACTGAACGTTGGACAACATGCCAACCACGAGGTTTCATGCCAAGGGAACGAGTTCGGATTTCTGCAACATTTTGAAACCTGGGCAGTGATTGGAGATAAGGTCAAGGTTCTGAAGCCTGAAAACCGAGGTTGGGTAGAGATGACGACCTAAGGCCATGGCAGGTCCGATGTGCTCATTGTGCGGCCAGCTGTCTGGGTGGGGCCAGGAGTTCCAGGCTCAGGCTGTGTCAGAATGGGCAATTGTGCCCACTTCAGCCTATATATTTGGTGTACAGCCAAATGGCGTGCAGGTTAATCCTCATTTGGGGTTTCTGGGTAGCCCCAGAGGGCAATGTTCTTCTTCCAGGGAGCAGGCAGAGTGCCGCATTGTACTTCTGGATTGCCAAACTGGAGGGCTTGTGGGCCAGTAGTCTGAGGACTGAAGTCTGAGAACACAAGCTAGGCTTAGTTTTTATGGGTGAGGACATGGCAGGCACAATCTACAGACCTGAATCGAGATCTCGTGCATCTGAAGTTAGGGTGAGGATCAGACGATCTTCAGGTTGGACTTTCTGTCCCTGATGGCCCCTTCATGAAGGGGGGGAATCACGAGGCCATGGGGGTTTTCGCACGATAGGAGTTGTGAGAAGCTCCAAACTACAAAGATTCTTCTCCAGGACAATTGAGACCTGTTAGTTGGCGCCAGGCCAAGGATTCCAAGCATGGTTCTGAGGATGGATGGCTGGGTACCCCACCTGGCATTCCAATTTTCTCCTAGCTACAAGAAAGGTTAGATCTGCTGGATCTGGGGGAGCAACTGAGGAGGCTGAGTTGAAATTGACTCTCCTGTGGATGTGTCCTAATATGTTTTTGTGTCTATGGAGACCTTGGAATGAAGCGGTGGCACTGGGTCCCTGATGGGTTCTTCTAAACAGAGACTTTGACACAGCTCCACCGTGCAAGTTTCCCATATGTAGATGAGATTTGTTCTGATGGGTGAGTCAAGAAACAGCCATATGCTGGTATTGAAATCCAGGCCTCTGAGGAGACATGCCTGGAAACCATAGCAATGGATCCGATTAGTGCCTAGTGGTCTGTTCATTCCTTTTTTCCTCTGGGGACATCAGTCTATGGGTCTGAGTGCGGGTAGGTGCTCTGATGTGCTCAGATTGCTCCTGTTTGTCCTGGGAAGCCACCACTATTGGGATGGCCTCAGGAACTTTGGAGGTTTATCCTATTAGTAGGATTGCGGCCATTGGAATGGGTACACACAATTCCCTTGGAGAGGGCAAGTACAGTCCTCAGGTTTGGCTCCAAGGGCCTGAGCCTTTCGGGTGTGTAGGCCACGGCTGTTTGGACAGTTGTCTGAAAACACAACCTCGGCTTATGTTTCGGGTCATAGGTATGGCAGGACTGATCTACAGAACATGAGAAGAACTCTTCGGGATATGAAAAAAGGGTGAGTGTGAGGCTCTTGCTCAAGTTTATCTCTGGATATCGTGTGACTCATGGTCGTGAAATTTCCGGGTGACTTCATGGGAAATGGACGAGTCTTACTCTTTAGAAGGTTGGCCTCGTCCAAAGAGTTTGGTGTGTTTATGCCCTTGTCGCACTTGAGAATGGGCTGTGCCTCAGGGTGAATGCTGGTTTCTCCTACACTGAACGTTGGACAACATGCCAACCACAAGGTTTCTTGCTATGGGTAAGGAGGAGTTCTGATTTCTACATACCATCACCCCTGGGCAGTGATTGGAGAAAAGGTAGGTTCTGAAGCCTGAAAACTGAGGTATGGAAGAGATGATGTCCGAGGGCCATGGCTGGACTGTTGTGCTCAGTGTGTGGTCAGCTGTCTGTGTGTTAGTCAGGAGGACCGGGCTCAGGTGTGTCAGACCGTGCATTAGTGCACAGCTTAGAGTATATAATTTATGTACAGTCAAGTGGAGTGTAGGTTTATCCTCATATGATGTGCCTGGGCAGCTCATGAGGCATTTTTTTTCTAGAGGGCAGGCAGAGTGCTGCACAGTGGGTTCGGAATTGCCAAACTTGAGGTCTTCTGGGCCAGGAGTGTGAGGACGGAAGTCTGAGAACACAAGCTAGACTTGGGTTTCAGGTCGAGGGTACGGCAGGTACCTCGGCAGATCTGAACCAATATCTCATGCATCTGAATTCAGGGCGAGGATCAGACATTGGCTCTGGTTGGAGTTTCTGTACATGACGGCCCATTCATGAAGGGAGTGGAATCTCTAGGCCATGGAGGTTTTCCCACGTTGGGAGTTGTGAGATGTCCCTTCAAAGATTCCTTCTGCGGGACAATTGAGACCTGTTGGACAGCTCCAGGACATCACATATGGAATGACTCGAGAGCACCATTCGAGGATGAATGCCTGGGAAGCCCGCCTCGCATTCCAATTTTCTTCTAGCAACAAGACAGTATAGATCTGATGGCTCAGCAGGTGTTACCGGGGTGGCTGAGTTGAAATGGACTTTCCGGAGGATGGGTCCTAATGTTTGTTTGTGTCCCTGAGGGCCTTGGAATGGGACGGTGGCACCGGCACCCTGAAGTATTCTCCTAAGCCTTTGACATAGCTCCCATGCACAAGTTTCCTTGTGGAGACGAGATTTGTTCTGATGGGTGCCTCAGGAGAAGCCCTATGCTGGTATTGGAATCCAGGCTTTTGAGGAGACATGCCTGTAAACCAAAGCTATGGATCCCATTATGTCCTAGGGTCCTGCCTGGTTCAATCTTCTTCTCTGGGGACATCCATCTATGGTATGAGTGGAGGTTGATGCTCAGCTGGTGTCAGACGGCCCTTGTTTGTCCGGGACAACCTACACCATTGGGATGGCCTCAGGGACTATGGAGGGTTCTCCTAATTTGAACGGTTTGAGACAATGGCATGGGCAGAATTCCCATGGATTGGGTAGGCACAGTACTAATGTGTGGCTCCAGGGGCTCAGTCTGGAGGGTATGTGGCCCAGGAATTTGAGGACAGAAAATAAAAAACACAAACTCATCTTAGGTTTGGGAACGTAGGTATGGCAAGCCCGACCTACAAACCAGGAGAAGAACTCTTCAGGATATGAAGAAAGAGCGAGTCTGAGGCGCTTGCTCAGGCTTTTGTCTCTGGATTTTGTATCAGCGATGGCCGAGGAATGTCGGGGAGGCCTCCTGGGCCATGGACGGATCTTCCTCTCTGTGGATCTGGTCCGATCACAATTCTTTTTCGTGAATCTGTGGGATGGGAGGACTCCTTTAAGGTTTGTTACCTGAGGTGTCCCACCAAAAGAGGAATTCCAAAGCAGAGCCCTGGGCAAGAGTGAAGGGACAACCCGAACTATGGTTAAAAATTGGGGTCTAGGGGCATGGCAAGCCCAATATGCTGTTTCTTCATGCAGCCACTGAGAGGCCTTGCCTGAGGACCGGGCTCAGGCTGAGGGTCACAATGTGTGTTTGAGACCAATGTGGCCCTCAAGCATGGGCTGGGTCTCATGTGCCACACTGGTTTCAACTACACTGAACGTTGGACAACATGCCAACCACGAGGTTTCTTGCCAAGGGAACGAGTTCTGATTTCTGCAACATTTTCAAACCTGGGCAGTGATTAGAGATAAGGTCTAGGTACTGAAGCCTGAAAACCGAGGTTGGGAAGAGATGACGAACTAAGGCCATGGCGGTTCCAATGTGCCTAGTGTGCGGCCAGCTGTCTGGGTGGGGCCAGGAGGTCCAGCTCAGGCTGTGTCAGAGAAGGCAATGATGCCCAGATCAGCCTATATATTTGGTGTACAGCCAAATGGCGTGCAGGTTGATCTTCATTTGGGGTTTCTAGGTAGCCCCAGAGGGCAATGTTTTTCTTGGAGGGCCCACAGTGTGCTGCATTTTACTTCCGGATTGCCAAACTGGAGGGCTTGTGGGCCGGTAGTCTGAGGACGGAACTCTGAGAACACAAGCTAGGCTTAGGTTTTATGGTGAGGACATGGCAGGCACAATCTACAGACCTGAATCGAGATCTCGTGCACCTGAAGTCAGGTTGAGCATCAGACGATGCCTCAGGTTTGACTTTCTGTCCCTGATGGCCCCTTCATAAAGGGGGGGATTCACGAGGCCGTGGGGGTTTTCCCACCATGGGAGTTGTGAGAAGCTCCAAACTGCAAAGATTCTACTGTGGGACAATTGAGACCAGTTGGTTGGCTCCAGGCCAACGATTCTGAGCAGGGTTCTAAGGATGGATGGCTGGGTAGCCCACCTCGCATTCCAATATTCTCCTAGCTACAAGATAGGCTAGATCTGTTGGATCTCGGGGAGCAACCGAGGAGGCTGAGTTTAAATGGACTCTCCTGTGGATGGTTCCTAATATGTTTTTGTGTCTATGGAGACTGTGGCATTAAGCGGTGGCACTAGGGCCCTGAAGGCTTCTCCTAAACAGAGGTTTGACACAGCTCCACCATGCAAGTTTCCCATGTGTAGAGGAGATTTGTTCTGATGGGTGAGTCAAGAAACAGCCATATTCTGGTATTGAAATCCAGGCCTCTGAGGAGAGATGCCTGGAAACCAAAGCAATGAATCCGATTAGTGCCTAGGGGCCTGTTGGTTTCTTTTTACCTCGGGCGACATCTATCTATGGGTCAGAGTGCAGGTAGGTGCTCAGATGAACTCAGATTGCCCGTGTTTGTCCTTGGAAGCCAACACTATGGGATGGCATCAGGGAATTTAAAGGTTTATACTTTTAGTTGCGTTGTCGCCATTGGAATGGGCTCACACAATTCCCTTGCGAGGGCAAGAACAGTCCTCAGGTTTGGCTTCAGGGGCCTGAGCCTATAGGGTGTGTAAGCCAGGGCTGTTTGGACAGTTGTCTGAAAACACAAACTCGACTTCTGTTTCGGGTCATAGGTAGGGCATGACTGATCTACAGACCATGAGGAGAACATTTTGGTATATGAAAAAAAAGCGAGTGTGAGGCTATTGCTCATGTTTTTGTCTCTGCATATCATGTCACTCATGGTCGTGAAATTTCCGGGTGACTTCATGGGAAATGGACGAGTCTTACTCTCTGGGTATTTGGCCCCTTCCAAAGAGGTTGGGGTCATTCTGTGGGATGGAAGAAGTCGTTTTTTTTGTTGTTGTTGCTTTGTTTTGTTTCATTTTTTAACCTCCGTTGTCCCACCAAATGAGGAATTCCAGAGTAGAGCTCTGGGGAGGGGTGACTGGACAAACAGAAATCTGGTTAAAAATTGGGGCCTAGGGCTATGTCAAGCCCATTATGACATCTAGTGATCCAGGCTCTGAGAGGACTTACTAGAGGACAGGACTCACCCTGAGGGTCACAATGCATATTTATGCCCTCGTCGCACTGAAGAATAGGCGGGCCTCAGGGTGAATGCTAGTTTCTCCTACAATGAACGTTGGACAACATGCCAACCACAAGGTTTCTTGCCATGTGTAAGGAGAAGTTCTGATTTCTGCATCACACTCACCCCTGGGCAGTGATTGGAGATAAAGTCTAGTTTCTGAGGCCTGAAAACTGAGGTAGGGAAGAGATGATGACCTAAGGCCATGGCGGTTCTGATGTGCTCAGTGTGCGGTCAGCTGTCTGGGTGTTGGTCAGGAAGTCCGGGCTCAGGTTGTGTCAGACAGTGCATTAGTGCCCAGGTTAGACTATATAATTCGGGCAAAGTCGAGTACCGTGTAGGTTTATCTTCATATAAGGTGCCTTGGCAGCTCTTTAGGCAATATTTTTTTTCCAGAAAGCAGGCCATGTGCTGCATTGTGGGACCGGATTTACCAATCATGAGGGCTTTGAGGCCAGGAGAGTGAGGTCGGAATTCTGAGAACAAAAGCTATACTTGGGCTCAGGGCAAGGGCACGGCAGGTACCCCCTGCAGATCTGAACCAATATCTCATCCATTTCAAGTCAGGGAGAGAATTAGACTTTGGCTTAGGTTGGAGTTTCTGTGCCTGACGGCCCCTTCATGAAGGGAGCTGGAATCTCGTGTCCATGGAGTTTTTCCCACGTGGGAGTTGTGGGTTGCCCCCTTCAAGAATTCCTTCTGCGGGACAATTGAGACCTTTGGGCAGCTCCAGGACATCCCATATGGAATGACTCCAGAGCACCGTTCGAGGGAGGATGCCTGGGAAGCCAGCCTCGCATTCCAATTGTCTCCTAGCAACAAGCCAGTTTAGATCTGATGGCTCTGCAGGAGCAACCGGGGTGGCTGACTTGATATGGACTTTCCTGAGGATGGGTCCTAATGTGTCTTTGTGTCCATGGGCCCTTGGAATGGGGCCGTGGCACCAGGACCCTGAAGTATTCTCCTAAGCTTTTGACATAGCTCGATGCACATGTTTCCTTGTGGAGACGAGATTTGTTCTGATTGCTGCCTCAGGAAAACCCCTATGCTGGTATTGGAATCCAGGCTTTTGAGGAGACATGCCTGTAACCAAAGCAATGGATCCGATATGGCCAGGGTCCTGTCTGGTTCAATCTTCTTCTCTGCAGACATCCATCTATGGTATGAGTGGAGGTTGATGCTCAGCTGCTATCAGACCGCGCTTGTTTGTCACGGGCGACCTGCACAATTGGGATGGCCTCAGGGATTTGGAGGGTTCTCCTAATTTTACGGTTTTGGACAATGGAATGGGCAGAGTTCCCATGGATTGGGTAGGCACAGTCCTTATGTGTGGCTCCAGGGACCGCAGCGTGGAGGGTGTGTGGCCCAGGACTTTGAGGACAGAAGTCTGAAAACATAAACTCAGCTTAGGTTTGGAGACGTAGGTATGGCAGGCCCGATCTATAAACCATGAGAAGAACTCTTCAGGATATGAAGAAAGAGCGAGTCTGAGGTGCTTGTTCAGTCTTTTGTCTCTAGATTCGGTATCCGTGATGGCCGTGGATTGTCTGGGAAACCTCATGGGACATTGACGAATCTTCCTCTCTGTGGAATTGGCCCGATCCCAATTCTTTTTTGTCAATCTGTGGAATGGGAGGTCTCCTTTCAGGTTGGTTACCTTAGGTGTCCCGCCAAAAGAGGAATTCCAAAGAAGAGCCCTGTGGAAAAGCGAAGGGACAACCCGAACTATGGGTAAAATTTGGGGCCTAGGGGCATGGCAAGCCCAATATGCGGTCTCTTCATCCAGCCACTGAGAGGCCTTACCTGAGGACTGGGATCAGGCTGAGGGTCACAATGTGTGTTTGTGACCAATGTGGCCCATAAACATGGGCGGGGCCTCATGGGCCACACTGGTTTCAACTACACTGAACATTGGAAAACATGCCAACCACATGGTTTCTAGCCACGGGTAAGGAGTTGTGATTTCTGCATCACTTACAAGCCTGGGCAGTGATTGGAGATAAGGTCTAGGTTCTGAAACTTGAGAATCGAGGTTGGGAAGAGATGACGACCTAAGGACATGGCTCATCCGGCGTGCTCAGTGTTCGACCAGCTTTCTGGGTGGGGCCAGGAAGTCCAGGCTCAGGCTGTGTAGAAAGGGCAATAGTGCCCAGGTCAGCCTATATATTTGGGGTACAGTCGAATGGCGTGCAGGTTGATCCTCATTTGGAGTTTCTGGGTAGCCCCACAGGGCAATGTTTTTCTTCCTGAAGGGTGGAAGAGTGCTGCATTATAGTTCTGGTTTGCAAACTGGAGGCTTGTGGGCCAGTAGTCTGAAGACGGAAATCTGAGAACACAAACTAGGCTTAGGTTTCTGGGTGAGGACAAGGCAGGAACAATCTACAGACCTGAATCGAGATCTCGTGCTTCTGAAGTCAGGGCGAGGATCAGAAGATCGCTCAGGTTGGTGTTTCTGTCCCTGATGGCCCCTTCATGAAGGGGCGGGGGGGTCAAGAGGCCATGGGGGTTTTCCCACGATGTTAGTTGTGAGAAGCTCCAAACTGCAAAGATTCTTGTGCAGGACAATTGAGACATGTTGGTTGGCTCCAGGCCAACGATTCCGAGCAGGGTTCTAAGGATGGATGCCTGGGTAGCCCACCTTGCATTCCAATTGTGTCCTAGCAACAAGACAGGTTATATCTGCTGGATCTGGGCGAGCAATCTGGATCTGAGTTGAAATGGACTCTCCTGTGGATGGATCCTAATATGTTTTTGTGTCTATGGAGACCTTGGAATGAAGCGGTGGCACTGGGGTCCTGAAGGGTTTTTTCAAACAGAGGCTTTGACACAGCTCCAACGTGCAAGTTTCCCATATATAGATGAGATTTTTTATGCCGGATGAGTCAGGAAACAGCCATATGCTGGTATTGAAATCCAGGCCTCTGAGGAGAGATGACTGGATACCACAACAATGAATCCGAATAGTGCCTAGGGGCCTGTTCGTACCTTTTTACCTCTGGGAACATCAGTCTATGCGTCTGAGTGCATGTAGGTGCTCAGATGGGCTCAGATTGCCCGAGTTTGTCCTGGGAAGCCACCACTATTGGGATGGCCTCAGGGAGTTTGCAGGTTTATCCTATTAGTAGGTTGTGGCCATTGGAATGGGCACATACAATTCCCTTGGAGAGGGCAAGTACAGTCCTCAGGTTTGGCTCCAGGGGCCTGAGCATGTAGGGTGTGTCGGCAGAGCTGTTTGGACAGTCATCTGAAAACACAAACGCGGCTTCTGTTTCAGGTCATAGATATGGCAGGATTGATCTACAGACCATGAGGAGAACTCTTCGGGATATGAATAAGGGGCGAGTGTGAGGCTCGTGCTCAAGTTTTTGTCTCTGGATATCGTGTCACTCATGGTCGTGAAATTCCCTGGTGACTTCATGGGAAACGGACGAGTCTTACACTCTGGGGGTTTGGCCCCGTCCAAAGAGTTTGGGGTCATTCTGTGGGATGGAAGAAGTCCGTTTTGTTGTTGTTGTTGATTTGCCATGTTTTGTTTTTTAACCTCAGGTGTCCCACCAAATGAGTGATTCCAGAGTAGAGCCCTGGGGAGGGCCGAACGGACAACCAGAAATCTGGTTAAAAATCATGGCCTAGGGACATGTCAAGCCCATTATGACATCTAATAGTCGAGCCACTGAGAGGACTTACTAGAGGACAGGACTCACGCTGAGGGTCACAATGCGTGTCTATGCCCACTTCGCAAACAAGAATGGGCAGGGCCTCATGGTGAATCCTGGTTTCTCCTACACTGAACGTTGGACAACATGCCAACCACAAGGTTTCTTGCCATGGGTAAGGAAGAGTTCTGATTTCTGCATCACAGGCACCCCTGGGCAGTGATTGGCGATAAGGTCTAGGTTCTGAAGCCTAAAAACTGAGGTAGGGAAGAGATGATGACCTAAGGCCATGGCAGGTCTGATGTGTTCAGTGTGCAGTCAGCTGTCTGGGTGTTGGTCAGGAGATCCGGGCTCAGGTTGTGTCAGACAGTGCATTAGTGCCCAGGTTAGACTATATAATTTGGGTACAGTCGAGTGCCATGTAGATTTATCCTCATATAAGTTGTCTGGGCAGCTCATTAGGCAAAATTTGTTTTCTAGAGGGCAGGCAGAGTGCTTCATTGTCAGTCCGGAATTGCTAAACTTGAGGGATTCCTGTAGAGGAGTGTGAGGACGGAAGTCTGAGAACACAAGCTAGACTTGGGTTTCAGGTCGAGGACACGGCAGGTACCACTGTAGATCTGAACCAATATCTCATGCATCTGAAGTCAGGGCGAGGATCAGACGTTGGCTCAGGTTGGAGTTTCTGTGCATGACGGACCCTTCATAAAGGGAGCGGAATCTCAAGGCCATGGAGTTTTTCCCACGTTGGGAGTTGTGGGATGCCCCCATCAAGGATTCCTTCTGCGGGACAATTGAGACCTGTTGGGCAGCTTCAGGACGTCAGGGCACTGTTCGAGGATGGACGCCTGGGAAGCCGGCCTCGCATTCCAAATGTCTCCCAGCAACAAGACAGTTTAGATCTGATGGCTCTGCGGGAGCAACCGGGGTGGCTGACTTGATATGGACTTTCCTGAGGATGGGTCCTAATGTGTGTTTGTGTCCATGAGGGCCTTAAAAAGGGGCGGTGGCACCGGGACCCTGAAGTATTCTCCTAAGCTTTTGACATAGCTCGATGCACAAGGTTCCTTGTGGAGACGAGATTTGTTTTGATGGCTGCCTCAGGAAAACTTCTATGCTGGTATTGGAATCCAGGCTTTTGAGGAGACATGCCTGTAATCCAAAGCAATGTATCCGATTATGGCGTAGGGTCCTGTCTGGTTCAATCTTCTTCTCAGGGGACATCCATTTATGGTATGAGTGGAGGTAGATGCTCAGCAGGTATCAGACCGCCCTTGTTTGTCCCGGGCAACCTGCACTATTGGATGGCCTCAGGGATTTGTAGGGTTCTCCAAATTTTACTGTTTTGGACAATGGCATCGGCAGAATTCTTATGGATTGGGTTGGCACAGTCCTAATGTGTGACTCCAGGGGCCCCAGCCTGGAGGGTGTGTGGCCCAGGACTTTGAGGACAGAAGTCTGAAAACACAAACTCAACTTAGGTTTGGGGACGTAGGTATGGCAGGCCCGATCTATAAACCATGAGAAGAACTCTTCCGGATATGAAGAGAGAGCGAGTCTGAGGCGCTTGCTCAGGCTTTTGTCTCTGGATTTTGTATCAGAGATGGCCGTGGAATGTCGGGAAGGCCTCATGGGCCATGGACGAATTTTCCACTCTGTGGATTTGGCCCAACCCCAATTGTTTTTCATCAATCTGTGGAATGGGAGGACTCCTTTCAGGTTTGTTACCTCAGGTGTCCCGCCAAAAGAGTAATTCCAAAGAAGAGCCTTGGGGAAAAGTGAAGGGAGAACCCGAACTATGGGTAAAATTTGGGGCATAGGGGCATGGCAAGCCCAATATGCTGTCTCTTCATCCAGCCACTGTAAGGCCTAACCTGAGGCCTGGGATCAGGCTGAGGGACACAATGTGTGTTTGTGACCAATGTGGCCCATAAACATGGGCGGGGCCTCATGGGCCACACTGGTTTCAACTACACTGAACGTTGGAAAACATGCCAACCACTAGGTTTCTTGCCAAGGCGAAGGAGAAGTTCTGATTCTTGCATCACGTTCACTCCTGAACAGTGAGTGGAGATAAGGTCTAGGTTCTGAAGGTGAAAACTGAGGTTGGGTAGAGATGATGGCCTAAAGCCATTGTGGGTGTGATATGCTCTGTGTATGGCCAGCTGTCTGGGTGTTGGACTGGAGGTCTGCCCTCAGGCTGTGTCAGACAGGGCTTTAGTGCACAGGCTAGACTGTATAATTGGGGTATGATCGAGTGGCATGCAAGTTGTTACTAATTTGGCGTTTCTGGTTAGCCCTATAGGGCAACATTTTTCTTCTGGAGGGCAGGCAGAGTGCTGCATTGTGTCTCCAGAATTGCCAAACTGGAGGGGTGTGGCCAGGATTGTGAGGAAGGAAGTCTGAAAACACAAGCTAGCACGAGTTTTGGGGCCAAGAGCATGGCAGGCCCACTCCGCAGAGGCTGAATCGAGATCTCCTGCAGGTGAGGTCAGGGCGAGTATCATATGTTGCCTCAAGCTGCAGTTTGTGTCCATGACGGCCCTTACATGAAGGGGGTGGGGGCGTCATGAGGCCAGGGAGGTTTCCCTACGCTGCGAGTTGTGAGCTGCTCCAAACTTCAAAGTTTCCTTCTTCAGGACAGTCGAGTACTATTGGATGGTCCCTTGATGCCCCATACAGAAAGACTCGAGAGCAGGGGCCTAAGCATGGATGCCGAGAAACGCCAACTCACCTTCCCATTGCCTGGTCGAGACAAGGCACGCTCAATCTGCGGGCTCTTGGGTGACCTACCCAGAAGGCTGAGTTTAAATGGACTCTCCTGAGGATGAGTCATAATGTGGGTTGGTGGCCATGGATACCTTGGAATATGGCAGTAGATAAGGAACTCTGCAGGATTCTCCAACCCGAAGGGCTTGACACAACTCCAACAAGGAAGCTTCCCATGTGGAGATGAGAGGTCTTCTGTCTGGTGCCTCAGGAAAGCCCCGTATGCTGGTCTTCGAACCCAGGCCTCTGAGGAGTGATACCTGGACACCAAAGCAAGAGTTCATAATAGGGCCTCGGGGCCTGTCTGGTTCAATCTTCTGTCTCTGCGGATATCTGTCTGTGTGTCTGCATGGAGGTAGTAGTTGCTCAGCTTGTGTCATAATGCCCCTATTTGTCCAGTGCGGCTTGCAGTAGTGGGATGTCCTTGGGGACCTTGAGGTTTCTACTAATTTGTAGAGTTGTGGCCAATGGAATGGGCAGTTTCTTAGGAGAGAGCAGGCACAGTTCTGTGGTGTGGCTCCAGAGACCCCAGCCTGGAGGCTGTGTGGGCCATGGCTGTGAAGACAGACATCCAAAAACCCTAACTCAGCTCAGGTTTGGGGCCGAGGTTATGGCAGGCCTGACCTACAGTCCATGAGGGGAGCTCCTCTGGATATGAAAGAAGGGTGAGAGGGAGGCAGTCGCTCAGGCTTTTGTCTCTGGATGTTTTGTCCACAATGGCCGTTTAATGTAGGAGTTGCCTCACGGGTCGTAGAAGTCTCCCTCTCTGGTAATTTGTCCAGCCCCCAAGAGTTTGGGTTCATTCTGTGGGAAGGGAAGTGTCCTGTTTTCTGCTTCATGTGCCCCCCAGTAGAGGGATTGTAGAGCATAGCAGTAGGTACTGAAAACTGGAATACTCGCCCTCTGGTTAAGCCTGGGGGCCTATGGATATGACAAGCCCCATATGCAGGATCTTGGTCCAGCCACTGAGAGGCGTTACTTTAATACGGGACTCACGCTGCAGGTCACAATGCATGTCTGTGCCCTAGGCGGCCCTCAAGCACTGGCGTGGCCTTTCGGACAATTCAGGTTTTCCCACATTGAACGTTGGACATCATGCCAACCACAAGGTTTCTGGCCATGGGGAAGGAGGAATTCTAATTTCTGCATCACGTTCACCCCTGGGCAGTGATTGGAGATAAGGTCTAGGTTCTGAAGCCTGAAAACCGAGGTTGGGAAGAGATGACGACCTACAGCCATAGCGGGTCCTATGTGTCCAGGTTGGGGCCAGCTGTCTGGGTGTCGTTTGGGATGTCTTGTCTCAGGCTGTGCCAGACAGGGCATTAGTATACAGGGTGGGCTGTATAATTGCTTTACAATCGAGTGGCATGCATTAGAAAATCATTTGGGGTTTCTTATTAGCAGCATAGGGCAAAGTTTTTCTTCTGGAGGGCAGGCAGAGTGCTGCATTGTGGCTTCGGAATTCCCAAACTGGAGGGCTTGTGGGCCAGGAGAGTGAGGACGGAAGTCTGAGAACACAAGCTAGGCTTAGGTTTCGGGGCAAGGACATGGCAGGCACACTTTGCAGAGCTGAATTGAGATCTCATGCGTCTGAAGTCAGGTCGAGGTTCAGACTTTGGCTCAGGTTTGAGTTTCTGTCCATGTTGGCCCCATCAGGAAGGGGCGGCATTATGAGGCCATGGGGGTTTTCCCACTATTGGAGTTGTGAGATGCTCCAAACCGCAAGGATTCCTTCTGTGGGACAATTAAGATTTGTTGGATGGCTCCAGGACGTCTTATAAGTTATTTTTCCAGAACAGGGTTCTAAGTATGGATGCCTGGGCAGCCAGCCTCACATTCCAATTGTCTCCTAGCAACAAGAAACGTTTGATCTGCTGGCTTGGGGTAGCAACAGAGGGGGCTGAGTTGAAATGGACTTTCCTGAGGATGGTCTTAATGTTGGTTTGAGTCCATGGAGACCTTGGTATGGGGTAGTGGCACCAGGTCCCTGAAGGATTCTCCTAACCAGAGGTTATGACAAAGCTCCAATGAGCAAGTTTCCATGGGGAGACGAGATTTGTTCTTATTGGTGCCTCAGGAAACCACCATATGCTGGTATTGGAAACGAGGCCTCTGAGGAGAGATGCCTGGAAACCAAAGCAATGGATCTGATTAGGGCCTAGGGGCCTGTCCGGTTCAATATTCTTCTCTGGGGACATCTGTTGTCTGAGTGGAGTTAGTTACTCAGCTGGTTTGAGATCACCCCTGTTTGTCATAGGCGGCCTACACTCTTGGGATGGCCTCGGTGACTTTGGAGGTTTTTCCAAAAATGCAAGGTTGTGGCCAATGGAATGGGAAGAATTCCCTTGAAAGGGAAGCACAGTCCTGAGGTGTGGCTCCAGGGACCCAAGGGTGGAGCGTGTGTGGTCCAGGGCTATTTGGACAAAAGTCTGAAAACACAAACTCCACTTAGGTTGGGGGATGTAGGTATGGCCGGCCCGATCTATAGACCGTGAGGAGACCTCTGCGGGATATGAACAAAGGGCGAATGTGATGTGCATGCTCATGATTTTTTTTTTTTCTGGAAATGTGTCACCGATTGCCATGGAATGTCGGGGTGTCCTCATGGGCCATCGATGATGCTCCCTTTCTGGGGATTTGACCCGATCCCAAGAGTTTGGGGTCATTCTGTGGGAAGGGAGGTGGCCTTTCTGGTTTTTTTTGTTTATTTTTTTTGTTTTTGTTTTTTGTGTTTTTACCTCAGGTGGACCACCAAAAGAGGGATTCCAGAGCAGAGTCGTGGGTGGGGGCAACTGCACAACCATAACTATGGTTAACATTGTGACCTAAGACATAGCAAGCCCCATAAGTGGGCTCTTGGTCCAGACACTGAGAGGCCTTCCTTGAGGATAGGTCTCACACTGAGTTTCACAATGTGTTTTTGTGCCCAAGGATCCTCTCAAGTCAAGGCGTGGCCTAATGTACCATGCTGGTTTCTCCTACACTGAACGTTGCACAGTATGGGAACCACAAGTTTTCTGGCAATGGGGAAGATGGAGTTCTAATTTCTGCAACAATTTCACTCCTGGACTGTGATTGGATTTAAGGTCTAGGTTCTGAAGCCTAAAACTGAGGTTGGGAAGAGATGAAGCCCTAAGGCCATGGTGTGTCTGATGTGCTCAGTGTTCGGCCAGCTGTTGAGTGTGGGTTGGGAGGTGCAGGCTCAGGCTGTGGCAGACAGGGAATTAGTGCCCAGGCTAGACTGTATCATTGGGGTGCAGTCGAGTTTCGTGCAGGATAGTACTCATTTGTGGTTACTGGGTAGCCCCAGAGGGCAAAGTTTTTCTTCTGGAGGGAAGACCCAGTGCCACATAGTGTCTCCAGAATTCCCAAACTGGAAGGCTTGTGGGCCAGGAGTGTGAGGAAAAAATTCTGAGAACACAAGCCAGACTTAGATTTCGGGGTGATGGGACGGCAGGCACCCTCTGCAGAGATGATTTGAGATCCCGTATACCTGAAGACAGAGCTAGGATCAGACGTTTTCTTAGGTCGGAGTCTCTGTCCACGACGGCCCCTTCATGAAGGGGAGGGTGTAACGAGGACATGGAGGTTTTCCCACGATGGGAATTGTGAGATGCTCCAAACCGCAATGATTCCTTCTGTGGAACAGTCGAGACCTGTTGGATGGCTCCAGGACATCCCATAAGGAAATTATCCAGAGCAGGGTTCTAAGGATGGATGCCTGGGCAGCCTGCCTCCCATTCCAGGTGTCTCATAGAGCCAAGGCATATTCGATCTGCTTGATCAGGGGAGCAACCGAGGCGGGTGTTTTGAAATGGGTGAGTTGAGGATGGGTCATAATGTGCATTTGTGTGTATGTAGACCTTGGAATGGGGTGCTTGATCCGGCGCCTTGAGGGATGTTCATAACCGGAGGTTTTGATGGAGCACTAAAGAGTATGTTTCCTATGTAGAGAAGAGAATTGTTTTGATGAGTGCCTAAGGTATCTCCCATATGCTGGTATTGGAAACCAGGCCTCTGAGGAGAGATGACTGGAATCAAAAGCAATGGATCTGATTAGGACATAAGTGCCTGTCCAGTTCAATCTAATTCTATGGGGATATCTGTCTCTGGGTCTGAGTGGTGGTAGTTTCCTAACTTGTGAAAGATCATCCCTGTTTGTCCTGGTCAGCCAACACAATTCGGATGGCCTGGGGGAGTTTGGAGGATTCTCCTAATCTATAGGGTTGTGGCCAATGGAAATGGCAGAATTCCCCTGGAGAGGGAAGCCACAGTCCTGAGGTGTGGCTCCAGGGGCCACAGCATGGATGGTCTGTGGGCCAGGACTGTGGGGACAGAATTCTGAAAACACAAACTCAGCTTAGGTTTGGGGATGTATGTATGAAGGCTCGATCTACAGACCGTGAGAATTTTCCGGGCTATGAACAAAGGGCGAGTATGTGGCGCTTGCTCAGGGTTTTGTCTCTGGATTTTGTGTCAATGGTGGCCGTGGAATTTCGGGATGTCCTCAAAGGCCATGGACAATTCTTTCTCTGGTGATATGGCCTGATCCCAAGTGGTTGGGATCATTCTGTGGATTGGAAGAGTCCTTTCTGTATATATATATATATATATATATATATATATATATATATATATATATATATTTTTTTTTTTTACCTCAGGTGTCCCACCAAAGAGGGATTCCAGAGAAGAGCCCTGAGTAGGGGTGACTAGACATCTCGAAATCTGGTTGAGATTGGGGGACTAGGGGACTGGCAAGCCCCATATGTGGGCTGTTGTTCCAGTCACTAAGAGGCTTTACATGAGGATAGGGCTCACGCTGAGGGTCACAATGTGTGTTTGTGCAAATTATGGGCCTCAGGGATAGGTGGGGCCTCATAGTCCATGCTGCTTTCTCCTACAATGAACATTGGACAACATGCCAACCACTAGGTTTCTTGCCAAGGCGAAGGAGAAGTTCTGATTCTTGCATCACGTTCACTCCTGAACAGTGAGTGGAGATAAGGTCTAGGTTCTGAAGGTGAAAACTGAGGTTGGGTAGAGATGATGGCCTAAAGCCATTGTGGGTGTGATATGCTCTGTGTACGGCCAGCTGTATGGGTGTTGGACTGGAGGTCTGCCCTGAGGCTGTTTCAGACAGGGCTTTAGTGCACAGGCTAGACTGTATAATTGGGGTATGGTCGAGTGGCATGCAGGTTGTTACTCATTTGGCGTTTCCGGTTAGCCCTATAGGGCAACATTTTTCTTCTGGAGGGCAGGCAGAGTCCTGCATTGTGTCTCCAGAATTGCCAAACTGGAGGGGTGTGGCCAGGATTGTGAGGAAAGAAGTCTGAAAACACAAGCTAGCACGAGTTTTGGGGCCAAGAGCATGGCAGGCCCACTCTGCAGAGGCTGAATCGAGATCTCCTGCAGGTGAGGTCAGGGCGAGTATCAGATGTTGCCTCAAGCTGGAGTTTGTGTCCATGACGGCCCCTTCCTGAAGGGGGTGGGGGCGTCATGAGGCCAGGGAGGATTCCCTACGCTGGGAGTTGTGAGCTGCTCCAAACTTCAAAGTTTCCTTCTTCAGGACAGTCGAGTACTATTGGATGGTTCCAGGATGCCCCATACAGAAAGACTCGAGAGCAGGGGCCTAAGCATGGATGCCGAGAAACGCCAACTCACCTTCCCATTGCCTGGTCGAGACAAGGCACGCTCAATCTGCGGGCTCTTGGGTGACCTACCCAGAAGGCTGAGTTTAAATGGACTCTCCTGAGGATGAGTCATAATGTGGGTTGGGGGCCATGGAGACCTTGGAATGTGGCAGTAGCTAAGGAACTCTGCAGGATTCTCCAACCCGAAGAGCTTGACACAACTCCAACAAGGAAGCTTCCCATGTGGAGATGAGAGGTCTTCTGTCTGGTGCCTCAGGAAAGCCCCGTATGCTGGTCTTCGAACCCAGGCCTCTGAGGAGTGATACCTGGACACCAAAGCAAGAGTTCATAATAGGGCCTAGGGGCCTGTCTGGTTCAATCTTCTGTCTCTGCGGATATCTGTCTGTGTGTCTGCATGGAGGTAGTAGTTGCTCAGCTTCTGTCATAATGCCCCTATTTGTCCAGTGCGGCTTGCGGTAGTGGGAGGTCCTTGGGGACCTTGAGGTTTCTACTATTTTGTAGAGTTGTGGCCAATGGAATGGGCAGTTTCTTAGGCGAGAGCAGGCACAGTTCTGGGTGTGGCTCCAGAGACCCCAGCCTGGAGGCTGTGTGGGCCATGGCTGTGCAGACAGACATCCAAAAACCCTAACTCAGCTCAGGTTTGAGGCTGAGGTTACGGCAGGCCTGATCTACAGTCCATGAGGGGAGCTCCTCTGGATATGAAAGAAGGGTGAGAGGGAGGCAGTCGCTCAGGCTTTTGTCTCTGGATGTTTTGTCCACAAATGGCCGTTTAATGTAGGAGTTGCCTCAAGGGTCGTAGAAGTCTCCCTCTCTGGTAGTTTGTCCAGCCCCCAAGAGTTTGGGGTCATTCTGTGGGAAGGGAAGTGTCCTGTTTTCTGCTTCATGTGTCCCTCCAGTAGAGGGATTCTAGAGCATAGCAGTGGGTACTGACAACTGGAATACTCGCCCTCTGGTTAAGCCTGGGGGCCTATGGATATGACAAGCCCCATATGCAGGATCTTGGTCCAGCCACTGAGAGGCGTTACTTTAATACGGGACTCACGCTGCAGGTCACAATGCATGTCTGTGCCCTAGGCGGCCCTCAAGCACTGGCGTGGCCTTTCGGACAATGCAGGTTTTCCCACATTGAACGTTGGACAACATGCCAACCACAAGGTTTCTGGCCATGGGGAAGGAGGAATTCTAATTTCTGCATCACGTTCACCCCTGGGCAGTGATTGGAGATAAGGTCTAGGTTCTGAAGCCTGAAAACCGAGGTTGGGAAGAGATGAAGACCTACAGCCATAGCGGGTCCTATGTGTCCAGGTTGGGGCCAGGTGTCTGGGTGTCGTTTGGGATGTCTTGTCTCAGGCTGTGCCAGACAGGGCATTAGTATACAGGGTGGGCTGTATAATTGCTTTACAATCGAGTGGCATGCATTAGAAAATCATTTGGGGTTTCTTATTAGCAGCATAGGGCAAAGTTTTTCTTCTGGAGGGCAGGCAGAGTGCTGCATTGTGGCTTCGGAATTCACAAACTGGAGGGCTTGTTGGCCAGGAGAGTGAGGACAGAAGTCTGAGAACACAAGCTAGGCTTAGGTTTCGGGGCAAGGACATGGCAGGCACACTCTGCAGAGCTGAATTGAGATCTCATGCGTCTGAAGTCAAGTCGAGGTTCAGACTTTGGCTCAGGTTTGAGTTTCTGTCCATGTTGGCCCCATCAAGAAGGGGGGGCATTATGAGGCCATGGGGGTTTTCCCACTATTGGAGTTGTGAGATGCTCCAAACCGCAAGGATTCCTTCTGTGGGACAATTAAGATTTGTTGGATGGCTCCAGGACGTCTTATAAGGTATTTTTCCAGAACAGGGTTCTAAGTATGGATGCCTGGGCAGCCAGCCTCACATTCCAATTGTCTCCTAGCAACAAGAAACGTTTGATCTGCTGGCTTGGGGTAGCAACAGAGTGGGCTGAGGTGATATGGACTTTCCTGAGGATGGTCTTAATGTTGGTTTGAGTCCATGGAGACCTTGGTATGGGGTAGTGGCACCAGGGCCCTGAAGGATTCTCCTAACCAGAGGTTATGACAAAGCTCCAATGAGCAAGTTTCCATGGGGAGACGAGATTTGTTCTTATTGGTGCCTCAGGAAACCACCATATGCTGGTATTGGAAATGAGGCCTCTGAGGAGAGATGCCTGGTAACCAAAGCAATGGATCTGATTAGGGCCTAGGGGCCTGTCCGGTTCAATATTCTTCTCTGGGGACATCTGTTGTCTGAGTGGAGGTAGTTGCTCAGCTGGTTTGAGATCACCCCTGTTTGTCCTGGGCAGCCTACACTATTGGGATGGCCTCGGTGACTTTGGAGATTTTTCCTAATTTGCAAGGTTGTGGCCAATGGAATGGGAAGAATTCCCTTGAAAGGGAAGCACAGTCCTGAGGTGTGGCTCCAGGGACCCAAGTGTGGAGAGTGTGTGGTCCAGCGCTATTTGGACAAAAGTCTGAAAACACAAACTCCACTTAGGTTGGGGGATGTAGGTATGGCCGGCCCCATCTATAGACCGTGAGGAGACCTCTTCGGGATATGAACAAAGGGCGAATGTGATGTGCATGCTCATGGTTTTTTTTTTTTTTTTTTTTTCTGGAAATGTGTCACCGATTGCCATGGAATGTCGCGGTGTCCTCATGGTCCATCGATGATGCTCCCTTTCGGGGGATTTGACCCGATCCCAAGAGATTGGGGTCATTCTATGGGAAGGGAGGAGGCCTTTTTTTTGTTTGTTTATTTTTTTTTGTTTTTTGTTTTTTGTTTTTTTAACCTCAGGTGGTCCACCAAAAGAGGGATTCCAGAGCAGAGTCGTGGGTGGGGGCAACTGCACAACCAGAACTCTGGTTAACATTGGGACCTAAGAACATGGCAAGCCCTATATGTGGGCTATTAGTCCAAACACTGAGAGGCCTTCCTTGAGGATAGGTCTCACACTGAGTTTCACAATGTGTTTTTGTGCCCAAGGAGCCCCTCAAGTCAGGGCGTGGCCTAATGTACCATGCTGGTTTCTCCTACACTGAACGTTGCACAGTATGGGAACCACAAGTTTTCTGGCAATGGGGAAGATGGAGTTCTAATTTCTGCAACACTTTCACTCCTGGACTGTGATTGGATTTAAGGTCTAGGTTCTGAAGCCTGAAAACTGAGGTTGGGAAGAGATGAAGCCCTAAGGCCATGGTGTGTCTGATGTGCTCAGTGTTCGGCCAGCTGTTGAGTGTGGGTTGGGAGGTGCAGGCTCAGGCTGTGGCAGACAGGGAATTAGTGCCCAGGCTAGACTGTATCATTGGGGTGCAGTCGAGTTTTGTGCAGGATGGTACTCATTTGTGGTTACTGGGTAGCCCCAGAGGGCAACGTTTTTCTTCTGGAGGGAAGACACAGTGCCACATAGTGGCTGCAGAATTCCCAAACTGGAAGGCTTGTGGGCCAGGAGTGTGAGGAAAAAATTCTGAGAACACAAGCCAGACTTAGATTTCGGGGTGAGGGGACGGCAGGCACCCTCTGCAGAGATGATTCGAGATCCCGGATACCTGAAGACAGAGCTAGGACCAGACATTTTCTTAGGTCGGAATTTCTTTCCATGACGGCCCCTTCATGAAGGGAAGGGTGTCACGAGGACATGGAGGTTTTCCCACGATGGGAATTGTAAGATGCTCCAAACCACAATGATTCCTTCTGTGGGACAGTCAAGACATGTTGGATGGCTCCAGGACATCTCATAAGGAAGTTATCCAGAGCAGGGTTCTAAGGATGGATGCCTGGGCAGCCTGCCTCCCATTCCAGGTGTCTCATAGAGCCAAGGCAAGTTCGATCTGTTGGATCTAGGGGAGCAACTGAGGCGGGTGTTTTGAAATGGGTGAGTTGAGGATGGGTCATAATGTGCATTTGTGTCCATGTAGACCTTGGAATGGGGTGCTTGATCCGGGGCCGTGAGGGATGTTTATAATCGGAGGTTTTGATGGAGCTCTAAAGAGTATGTTTCCTATGTAGAGAAGAGAATTGTTTTGATGAGTGCCTAAGTAATCTCCCATATGCTGGTATTGGAAACCAGGCCTCTGAGGAGAGATGACTGGAATCAAAAGCAATGGATCTGATTAGGGCCTAAGTGCCCGTCCAGTTCAATCTTATTCTATGGGGAATTCTGTCTCTGGGTCTGAGTGGAGGTGGTTTCCTAACTTTGAAAGATCATCCCTGTTTGTCCTGGGCAGCCAACACAATTCGGATGGCCTGGGGGAATTTGGAGGATTCTCCTAATCTATTGGTTTGTGGCAAATGGAAATCGCAGAATTCCCCTGGAGAGTGAAGCCACAGTCCTGTGGTGTGGCTCCAGGGGCCCAGCTTGGATGGTGTGTGGGCCAGGAATGTGGGGACAGAAGTCTGAACACAAACTCAGCTTAGGTTTGGCGATGTATGTATGAAGGCTCGATCTACAGACCGTGAGAATTTTCCGGGCTATGAACTAAGGGCAAGTATGTGGCGCTTGCTCAGGGTTTTGTCTCTGGATTTTGTGTCAATGGTGGCCGTGGAATGTCGGGGTGTCCTCAAGGGACATGGACAATTCTTTCTCTGGTGATTTGGCCTGATTCCAAGGGTTTGGGATGATTCTGTGGATGGGAAGAGTCCTTTCTGTATTTTTTTTTTTACCTCAGGTGTCCCACCAAAGACGGATTCCAGAGTAGAGCCCTGAGTAGGGGTGACTAGACATCTCGAACTCAGGTTGAGATTGGGGGACTAGGGTCTTGGCAAGCCCCATATGTGGGCTGTTGTTCCAGTCACTAAGAGGCTTCACATGAGGATAGGGCTCATGCTGAGAATCACAATGTGTGTTTGTGCACATTGTGGCCCTCAGGGATAGGTGGGGCCTCATAGTCCATGCTGCTTTCTCCTACAATGAACATTGGACAACATGCCAACCACTAGGTTTCTTGCCATGGCGAAGGAGAAGTTCTGATTCTTGCATCACGTTCACTCCTGAGCAGTGAGTGGAGATAAGGTCTAGGTTCTGAAGGTGAAAACTGAGGTTGGGTAGAGATGATGGCCTAAAGCCATTGTGGGTGTGATATGCTCTGTGTATGGCCAGCTGTCTGGGTGTTGGACTGGAGGTCTGCCCTCAGGCTGTGTCAGACAGGGCTTGGTGCACAGGGTAGACTGTATAATTGGGGTATGGTCGAGTGGCATGCAGGTTGTTACTCATTTGGCGTTTCTGGTTAGCCCTATAGGGCAACATTTTTCTTCTGGAGGGCAGGCAGAGTGCTGCATTGTGTCTCCAGAATTGCCAAACTGGAGGGGTGTGGCCAGGATTGTGAGGAAGGAAGACTGAAAACACAAGCTAGCACGAGTTTTGGGGCCAAGAGCATGGCAGGCCCACTCTGCAGAGGCTGAATCGAGATCTCCTGCAGGTGAGGTCAGGGCGATTATCAGATGTTGCCTCAAGCTGGAGTTTGTGTCCATGACGGCCCCTTCCTGAAGGGGGTGGGGGTGTCATGAGGCCAGGGAGGTTTCCCTACGCTGGGAGTTGTGAGCTGCTCCAAACTTCAAAGTTTCCTTCTTCAGGACAGTCGAGTACTATTGGATGGTTCCAGGATGCCCCATACAGAAAGACTCGAGAGCAGGGGCCTAAGCATGGATGCCGAGAAACGCCAACTCACCTTCCCATTGCCTGGTCGAGACAAGGCACGCTCAATCTGCGGGCTCTTCGGTGAGCTACCCAGAAGGCTGAGTTTAAATGGACTCTGCTGAGGATGAGTCATAATGTGGGTTGGTGGCCATGGAGACCTTGGAATGTGGCAGTAGCTAAGGGACTCTGCAGGATTCTCCAACCCGAAGGGCTTGACACAACTCCAACAAGGAAGCTTCCCATGTGGAGATGAGAGATCTTCTGTCTGGTGCCTCAGTAACCCCGCATGCTGGTCTTCGAACCCAGGCCTCTGAGGAGTTATACCTGGACACCAAAGCAAGAGTTCATAATAGGGCCTAGGGGCCTGTCTGGTTCAATCTTCTGTCTCTGCGGATATCTGTCTGTGTGTCTGCATGGAGGTAGTAGTTGCTCAGCTTGTGTCATAATGCCCCTATTTGTCCAGTGCGGCTTGCGGTAGTGGGATGTCCTTGGGGACCTTGAGGTTTCTACTATTTTGTAGAGTTGTGGCCAATGGAATGGGCAGTTTCTTAGGAGAGAGCAGGCACAGTTCTGTGGTGTGGCTCCAGAGACGCCAGCCTGGGAGCTGTGTGGGCCATGTCTGTGCAGACAGACATCCAAAAACGCTAACTCAGCTCAGGTTTGGGGCCGAGGTTACGGCAGGCCTGAACTACAGTCCATGAGGGGAGCTCCTCTGGATATGAAAGAAGGGTGAGAGGGAGGCAGCCGCTCAGGCTTTTGTCTCTGGATGTTTTGTCCACAATGGCCGTTTAATGTTGGAGTTGCCTCATGGGTCGTAGAAGTCTCCCTCTCTGGTAGTTTGTCCAGCCCCCAAGAGTTTGGGGTCATTCTGTGGGAAGGGATGTGTCCTGTTTTCTGCTTCATGTGTCCCCCCAGTAGAGGGATTCTAGAGCATAGCAGTGGGTACTGACAACTGGAATACTCGCCCTCTGGTTAAGCCTGGGGGCCTATGGATATGACAAGCCCCATATGCAGGATCTTGGTCCAGCCACTGAGAGGCGTTACTTTAATACAGGACTCACGCTGCAGGTCACAATGCATGTCTGTGCCCTAGGCGGCCCTCAAGCACTGGCGTGGCCTTTCGGACAATGCAGGTTTTCCCACATTGAACGTTGGACAACATGTCAACCACAAGGTTTCTGGCCATGGGGAAGGAGGAATTCTAATTTCTGCATCACGTTCACCCTGGGCAGTGATTGGAGATAAGGTCTAGGTTCTGAAGCCTGAAAACCGAGGTTGGGAAGAGATGACGACCTACAGCCATAGCGGGTCCTATGTGTCCAGGTTGGGGCCAGCTGTCTGGGTGTCATTTGGGATGTCTTGTCTCAGGCTGTGCCAGACAGGGCATTAGAATACAGGGTGGGCTGTATAATTGCTTTACAATCGAGTGGCATGCATTAGAAAATCATTTGGGGTTTCTTATTAGCAGCATAGGGCAAAGTTTTTCTTCTGGAGGGCAGGCAGAGTGCTGCATTGTGGCTTCGGAATTCCCAAACTGGAGGGCTTGTGGGCCAGGAGAGTGAGGACGGAAGTCTGAGAACACAAGCTAGGCTTAGGTTTCGGGGCAAGGACATGGCAGGCACACTTTGCAGAGCTGAATTGAGATCTCATGCGTCTGAAGTCAGGTCGAGGTTCAGACTTTGGCTCAGGTTTGAGTTTCTGTCCATGTTGGCTCCTTCAGGAAAGGGGGGGCATTATGAGGCCATGGGGGTTTTCCCCCTTTTGGAGTTGTGAGATTCTCCAAACCGCAAGGATTCCTTCTGTGGGACAATTAAGATTTGTTGGATGGCTCCAGGACGTCTTATAAGGTATTTTTCCAGAACAGGGTTCTAAGTATGGATGCCTGGGCAGCCAGCCTCACATTCCAATTGTCTCCTAGCAACAAGAAACGTTTGATCTGCTGGCTTGGGGTAGCAACAGAGGGGGCTGAGTTGAAATGGACTTTCCTGAGGATGGTCTTAATGTTGGTTTGAGTCCATGGAGACCTTGGTATGGGGCAGTGGCACCAGGGCCCTGAAGGATTCTCCTAACCAGAGGTTATGACAAAGCTCCAATGAGCAAGTTTTCCATGGGGAGACGAGATTTGTTCTTATTGGTGCCTCAGGAAACCACCATATGCTGGTATTGGAAACGAGGCCTCTGAGGAGAGATGCCTGGAAACCAAAGCAATGGATCTGATTAGGGCCTAGGGGCCTGTCCGGTTCAATATTCTTCTCTGGGGACATCTGTTGTCTAAGTGGAGGTCGTTGCTCAGCTGGTTTGAGATCACCCCTGTTTGTCCTGGGCGGCCTACACTATTGGGATGGCCTCGGTGACTTTGGAGGTTTTGCCTCATTTGCAAGGTTGTGGCCAATGGAATGGGAAGAATTCCCTTGAAAGAGAAGCACAGTCCTGAGGTGTGGCTCCAGGGACCCAAGTGTGGTGCGTGTGTGGTCCAGGGCTATTTGGACAAAAGTCTGAAAACACAAACTCCACTTAGGTTGTGGGATGTAGTTATGGCCGGCCCGATCTATAGACCGTGAGGAGAACTCTTCGGGATATGAACAAAGGGCGAATGTGAGGTGCTTGCTCATGCTTTTTTTTTTTTTTTTCTGGAAATGTGTCACCGATTGCCATGGAATGTCGGGGTGTCTTCATGGGCCATCGATGAGGCTCCCTTTCTGGGGATTTGACCCGATCCCAAGATTTTGGGGTCATTCTGTGGGAAGGGAGGAGGCCTTTCTGTTTTTTTTGTTTGTTTGTTTATTTTTTTTTATTTTTCTTTTTTTAACCTCCGGTGGACCACCAAAAGAGGGATTCCAGAGCAGAGTCGTGGGTGGGGGCAACAGGACAACCAGACCTCTGGTTAACATTGGGACCTAAGAACATGGCAAGCCCATTATGTGGGCTCTTGGTCCAGAAACTGAGAGGCCTTCCTTGAGGATAGGTCTCACACTGAGTTTCACAATGTGTTTTTGTGCCCAAGGAGCCCCTCAAGTCAGGGCGTGGCCTAATGTACCATGCTGGTTTCTCCTACACTGAACGTTGCACAGTATGGGAACCACAAGTTTTCTGGCAATGGGGAAGATGGAGTTCTAATTTCTGCAACACTTTCACTCCTGGACTGTGATTGGATTTAAGGTCTAGGTTCTGAAGCCTGAAAACTGAGGTTGGGAAGAGATGAAGCCCTAAGGCCATGGTGTGTCTGATGTGCTCAGTGTTCGGCCAGCTGTTGAGTGTGGGTTGGGAGGTGCAGACTCAGGCTGTGGCAGACAGGGAATTAGTGCCCAGGCTAGACTGTATCATTGGGGTGCAGTCGAGTTTTGTGCAGGATGGTACTCATTTGTGGTTACTGGGTAGCCCCAGAGGGCAACGTTTTTCTTCTGGAGGGAAGACACAGTGCCACATAGTGGCTGCAGAATTCCCAAACTGGAAGGCTTGTGGGCCAGGAGTGTGAGGAAAAAATTCTGAGAACACAAGCCAGACTTAGATTTCGGGGTGAGGGGACGGCAGGCACCCTCTGCAGAGATGATTCGAGATCCCGTATACCTGAAGACAGAGCTAGGATCAGACGTTTTCTTAGGTCGGAGTTTCTGTCCATGACGGCCCCATCATGAAGGGAAGGGTGTCACGAGGACATGGAGGTTTTCCCACGATGGGAATTGTGAGATGCTCCAAACCACAATGATTCCTTCTGTGGGACAGTCGAGACCTGTTGGATGGCTCTAGGACATCCCATAAGGAAGTTATCCAGAGCAGGGTTCTAAGGATGGATGCCTGGGCAGCCTGCCTCCCATTCCAGGTGTCTCATAGAGCCAAGGCAAGTTCGATCTGCTGGATCTAGGGGAGCAACCGAGGCGGGTGTTTTGAAATGGGTGAGTTGAGGATGGGTCATAATGTGCATTTCTGTCCATGTAGACCTTGGAATGGGGTGCTTGATCCGGGGCCTTGAGGGATGTTCATAACCGGAGGTTTTTATGGAGCTCTAAAGAGTATATTTCCTATGTAGAGAAGAGAATTGTTTTGATGAGTGCCTAAGGAATCTCCCATATGCTGGTATTGGAAACCAGGCCTCTGACGAGAGATGACTGGAATCAAAATCAATGGATCTGATTAGAGCCTCAGTGCCTGTCCAGTTCAATCTTATTCTATGGGAATATCTGTCTCTGGGTCTGAGTGGAGGTGGTTTCCTAACATGTGAAAGATTATCCCTGTGTGTCCTGGGCAGCCAACACAATTCGGATGGCCTGGGGGAGTTTGGAGGATTCTCCTAATCTATAGGGTTGTGGCCAATGGAAATGGCAGAATTCCCCTGGAGAGGGAAGCCACAGTCCTGAGGTGTGGCTCCAGGGGCCCCAGCTTGGATGGTGTGTGGGCCAGGACTGTGGGGACAGAAGTCTGAAAACACAAACTCAGCTTAGGTTGGGGATGTATGTATGAAGGCTCGATCTACAGACCGTGAGAATTTTCCGGGCTATGAACAAAGGGCGAGTATGTGGCGCTTGCTCAGGGTTTTGTCTCTGGATTTTGTGTCAACGGTGGCCGTGGAATGTCGGGGTGTCCTCAAGGGCCATGGACAATTCTTTCTCTGGTGATATGGCCTGATCCCAAGGGGTTGGGATCATTCTGTGGGTGGGAAGAGTCCTTCCTGTATTTTTTTTTTTTTTACCTCAGGTGTCGCACCAAAAAGGGATTCCAGAGTAGAGCATTGAGTAGGGGTGACTAGACATCTCGAACTCTGGTTGATATTGGGGGACTAGGGGATTGGCAAGCCCCATATGTGGGCTGTTGTTCCAGTCATTAAGAGGCTTTATATGAGGATAGAGCTCACGCTGAGGGTCACAATGTGTGTTTGTGCAGATTGTGGCCCTCAGGGATAGGTGGGGCCTCCTAGTCCATGCTGCTTTCTCCTACAATGAACATTGGACAACATGCCAACCACTAGGTTTCTTGCCAAGGCGAAGGAGAAGTTCTGATTCTTGCATCACGTTCACTCCTGAGCAGTGAGTGGAGATAAGTTCAAGGTTCTGAAGGTGAAAACTGAGGTTGGGTAGAGATGATGGCCTAAAGCCATTGTGGGTGTGATAAGCTCTATGTATGGCCAGCTGTCTGGGTGTTGGACTGGAGGTCTGCCCTCAGGCTCTGTCAGACAGGGCTTTAGTGCACAGGCTAGACTGTAAAATTGGGGTATGGTCGAGTGGCATGCAGGTTGTTACTCATTTGGCGTTTCTGGTTAGCCCTATAGGGCAACATTTTTCTTCTGGAGGGCAGGCAGAGTGCT
Organism: Mustela nivalis; assembly: GCF_964662115.1. Lineage (NCBI taxonomy): Eukaryota > Metazoa > Chordata > Mammalia > Carnivora > Mustelidae > Mustela > Mustela nivalis. The sequence goes on along the minus strand of NW_028135265.1, from coordinate 37,689 downwards.
GCATTGTGTCTCCAAAATTGCCAAACTGGAGGGGTGTGGCCAGGATTGTGAGGAAGGAAGTCTGAAAACACAAGCTAGCACGAGTTTTGGGGCCAAGAGCATGGCAGGCCCACTCTGCAAAGGCTGAATCGAGATCTCCTGCAGGTGAGGTCAGGGCGAGTATCAGACGTTGCCTCAAGCTGGAGTTTGTGTCCATGACGGCCCCTTCCTGAAGGGGGTGGAGGCGTCATGAGGCCAGGGAGGTTTCCCTACGCTGGGAGTTGTGAGCTGCTCCAAACTTCAAAGTTTCCTTCTTCAGGACAGTCAAGTATTATTGGATGGTTCCAGGATGCCCCATACAGAAAGACTCGAGAGCAGGGCCCTAAGCATGGATGCCGAGAAACGCCAACTCACCTTCCCATTGCCTGGTCGAGACAAGGAACGCTCAATCTGCGGGCTCTTGGGTGAGCTACCCAGAAGGCTGAGTTTAAATGGACTCTCCTGAGGATGGGTCATAATGTGGGTTGGTGGCCATGGAGACCGTGGAATGTGGCAGTAGCTAAGGGACTCTGCAGGATTCTCCAACCCGAAGGGCTTGACACAACTCCAACAAGGAAGCTTCCCATGTGGAGATGACAGGTCTTCTGTCTGGTGCCTCAGGAAAGCCCTGTATGCTGGTCGTCGAACCCAGGCCTCTGAGGAGTGATACCTGGACACCAAAGCAAGAGTTCATAATAGGGCCTAGGGGCCTGTCTGGTTCAATCTTCTGTCTCTGCGGATATCTGTCTGTGTGTCTGCATGGAGGTAGTAGTTGCTCAGCTTGTGTCATAATGCCCCTATTTGTCCAGTGCGGCTTGCGGTAGTGGGAGGTCCTTGGGGACCTTGAGGTTTCTACTATTTTGTAGAGTTGTGGCCAATGGAATGGGCAGTTTCTTAGGAGAGAGCAGGCACAGTACTGTGGTGTGGCTCCAGAGACCCCAGCCTGGGGGCTGTGTGGGCCATGGCTGTGCAGACAGACATCCAAAAACCCTAACTCAGCTCATTTTTGGGGCCGAGGTTACGGCAGGCCTGATCTACAGTCCATGAGGGGAGCTCCTCTCGATATGAAAGAAGGGTGAGAGGGAGGCAGTCGCTCAGGCTTTTGTCTCTGGATGTTTTGTCCACAATGGCCGTTTAATGTAGGAGTTGCCTCATGGGTCGTAGAAGACTCCCTCTCTGGTAGTTTGTCCAGCCCCCAAGAGTTTGGGGTCATTCTGTGGGAAGGGAAGTGTCCTGTTTTCTGCTTCATGTGTCCCCCCAGTAGAGGGATTCTAGAGCATAGCAGTGGGTACTGACAACTGGAATACTCGCCCTCTGGTTAAGCCTGGGGGCCTATGGATATGACAAGCCCCATATGCAGGATCTTGGTCCAGCCATTGAGAGGCGTTACTTTAATACGGGACTCACGCTGCAGGTCACAATGCATGTCTGTGCCCTAGGCGGCCCTCAAGCACTGGCGTGGCCTTTCCGACAATGCAGGTTTTCCCACATTGAACGTTGGACAACATGCCAACCACAAGTTTTCTGGCCATGGGGAAGGAGGAATTCTAATTTCTGCATCACGTTCACCCCTGGGCAGTGATTGGAGATAAGGTCTAGGTTCTGAAGCCTGAAAACCGAGGTTGGGAAGAGATGACGACCTACAGCCATAGTGGGTCCTATGTGTCCACGTTGGGGTCAGGTGTCTGGGTGTCGTTTGGGATGTCTTGTCTCAGGCTGTGCCAGACAGGGCATTAGTATACAGGGTGGGCTGTATAATTGCTTTACAATCGAGTGGCATGCATTAGAAAATCATTTGGGGTTTCTTATTAGCAGCATAGGGCAAAGTTTTTCTTCTGGAGGGCAGGCAGAGTGCTGCATTGTGGCTTCGGAATTCCCAAACTGGAGGGCTTGTGGGCCAGGAGAGTGAGGACGGAAGTCTGAGAACACAAGCTAGGCTTAGGTTTCGGGGCAAGGACATGGCAGGCACACTCTGCAGAGCTGAATTGAGATCTCATGCGTCTGAAGTCAGGTCGAGGTTCAGACTTTGGCTCAGGTTTGAGTTTCTGTCCATGTTGGCCCCTTCAGGAAGGGGGGGCATTATGAGGCCATGGGGGTTTTCCCACTTTTGGAGTTGTGAGATGCTCCAAACCGCAAGGATTCCTTCTGTTGGACAATTATGATTTGTTGGATGGCTCCAGGACGTCTTATAAGGTATTTTTCCAGAACAGGGTTCTAAGTATGGATGCCTGGGCAGCCAGCCTCACATTCCAATTGTCTCCTAGCAACAAGATACGTTTGATCTGCTGGCTTGGGGTAGCAACAGAGGGGGCTGAGTTGAAATGGACTTTCCTGAGGATGGTCTTAATGTTGGTTTGAGTCCATGGAGACCTTGGTATGGGGCAGTGGCACCAGGGCCCTGAAGGATTCTCCTAACCAGAGGTTATGACAAAGCTCCAATGAGCAAGTTTTCCATGGGGAGACGAGATTTGTTCTTATTGGTGCCTCAGGAAACCACCATATGCTGGTATTGGAAACGAGGCCTCTGAGGAGAGATGCCTAAAAACCAAAGCAATGGATCTGATTAGGGCCTAGGGGCCTGTCCGGTTCAATATTCTTCTCTGGGGACATCTGTTGTCTGAGTGGAGGTAGTTGCTCAGCTGGTTTGAGATCACCCCTGTTTGTCCTGGGCGGCCTACACTATTGGGATGGCCTCGGTGACTTTGGAGGTTTTGCCTCATTTGCAAGGTTGTGGCCAATGGAATGGGAAGAATTCCCTTGAAAGAGAAGCACAGTCCTGAGGTGTGGCTCCAGGGACCCAAGTGTGGTGCGTGTGTGGTCCAGGGCTATTTGGACAAAAGTCTGAAAACACAAACTCCACTTAGGTTGTGGGATGTAGTTATGGCTGGCCCGATGTATAGACCGTGAGGAGACCTCTTCGGGATATGAACAAAGGGCGAATGTGAGGTGCTTGCTCATGCTTTTTTTTTTTTTTTCTGGAAATGTGTCACCGATTGCCATGGAATGTCGGGGTGTCCTCATGGGCCATCGATGAGGCTCCCTTTCTGGGGATTTGACCCGATCCCAAGATTTTGGGGTCATTCTGTGGGAAGGGAGGAGGCCTTTCTGTTTTTTTTTTTTTTTGTTTATTTTTTTTTATTTTATTTTTTTTTTTAACCTCCGGTGGACCACCAAAAGAGGGATTCCAGAGCAGAGTCGTGGGTGGGGGCAACAGGACAACCAGACCTCTGGTTAACATTGGGACCTAAGAACATGGCAAGCCCCTTATGTGGGCTCTTGGTCCAGAAACTGAGAGGCCTTCCTTGAGGATAGGTCTCACACTGAGTTTCACAATGTGTTTTTGTGCCCAAGGAGCCCCTCAAGTCAGGGCGTGGCCTAATGTACCATGCTGGTTTCTCCTACACTGAACGTTGCACAGTATGGGAACCACAAGTTTTCTGGCAATGGGGAAGATGGAGTTCTAATTTCTGCAACACTTTCACTCCTGGACTGTGATTGGATTTAAGGTCTAGGTTCTGAAGCCTGAAAACTGAGGTTGGGAAGAGATGAAGCCCTAAGGCCATGGTGTGTCTGATGTGCTCAGTGTTCGGCCAGCTGTTGAGTGTGGGTTGGGAGGTGCAGACTCAGGCTGTGGCAGACAGGGAATTAGTGCCCAGGCTAGACTGTATCATTGGGGTGCAGTCGAGTTTTGTGCAGGATGGTACTCATTTGTGGTTACTGGGTAGCCCCAGAGGGCAACGTTTTTCTTCTGGAGGGAAGACACAGTGCCACATAGTGGCTGCAGAATTCCCAAACTGGAAGGCTTGTGGGCCAGGAGTGTGAGGAAAAAATTCTGAGAACACAAGCCAGACTTAGATTTCGGGGTGAGGGGACGGCAGGCACCCTCTGCAGAGATGATTCGAGATCCCGTATACCTGAAGACAGAGCTAGGATCAGACGTTTTCTTAGGTCGGAGTTTCTGTCCATGACGGCCCCATCATGAAGGGAAGGGTGTCACGAGGACATGGAGGTTTTCCCACGATGGGAATTGTGAGATGCTCCAAACCACAATGATTCCTTCTGTGGGACAGTCGAGACCTGTTGGATGGCTCTAGGACATCCCATAAGGAAGTTATCCAGAGCAGGGTTCTAAGGATGGATGCCTGGGCAGCCTGCCTCCCATTCCAGGTGTCTCATAGAGCCAAGGCAAGTTCGATCTGCTGGATCAGGGGAGCAACCGAGGCGGGTGTTTTGAAATGGGTGAGTTGAGGATGGGTCATAATGTGCATTTGTGTGTATGTAGACCTTGGAATGGGGTGCTTGATCCGGGGCCTTGAGGGATGTTCATAACCGGAGGTTTTGATGGAGCACTAAAGAGTATGTTTCCTATGTAGAGAAGAGAATTGTTTTGATGAGTGCCTAAGGAATCTCCCATATGCTGGTATTGGAAACCAGGCCTCTGAGGAGAGATGACTGGAATCAAAAGCAATGGATCTGATTAGGACATAAGTGCCTGTCCAGTTCAATCTAATTCTATGGGGATATCTGTCTCTGGGTCTGAGTGGTGGTAGTTTCCTAACTTGTGAAAGATCATCCCTGTTTGTCCTGGTCAGCCAACACAATTCGGATGGCCTGGGGGAGTTTGGAGGATTCTCCTAATCTATAGGGTTGTGGCCAATGGAAATGGCAGAATTCCCCTGGAGAGGGAAGCCACAGTCCTGAGGTGTGGCTCCAGGGGCCCCAGCTTGGATGGTCTGTGGGCCAGGACTGTGGGGACAGAATTCTGAAAACACAAACTCAGCTTAGGTTTGGGGATGTATGTATGAAGGCTCGATCTACAGACCGTGAGAATTTTCCAGGCTATGAACAAAGGGCGAGTATGTGGCGCTTGCTCAGGGTTTTGTCTCTGGATTTTGTGTCAATGGTGGCCGTGGAATTTTGGGATGTCCTCAAGGGCCATGGACAATTCTTTCTCTGGTGATATGGCCTGATCCCAAGTGGTTGGGATCATTCTGTGGATTGGAAGAGTCCTTTCTGTATATATATATATATATATATATGTATATATATATATATATATATATATATTTTTTTTTTTTTTTACCTCAGGTGTCCCACCAAAGAGGGATTCCAGAGAAGAGCCCTGAGTAGGGGTGACTAGACATCTCGAACTCTGGTTGAGATTGGGGGACTAGGGGACTGGCAAGCCCCATATGTGGGCTGTTGTTCCAGTCACTAAGAGGCTTTACATGAGGATAGGGCTCACGCTGAGGGTCACAATGTGTGTTTGTGCAAATTATGGCCCTCAGGGATAGGTGGGGCCTCATAGTCCATGCTGCTTTCTCCTACAATGAACATTGGACAACATGCCAACCACTAGGTTTCTTGCCAAGGCGAAGGAGAAGTTCTGATTCTTGCATCACGTTCACTCCTGAACAGTGAGTGGAGATAAGGTCTAGGTTCTGAAGGTGAAAACTGAGGTTGGGTAGAGATGATGGCCTAAAGCCATTGTGGGTGTGATATGCTCTGTGTACGGCCAGCTGTTTGGGTGTTGGACTGGAGGTCTGCCCTGAGGCTGTTTCAGACAGGGCTTTAGTGCACAGGCTAGACTGTAAAATTGGGGTATGGTCGAGTGGCATGCAGGTTGTTACTCATTTGGCGTTTCTGGTTAGCCCTATAGGGCAACATTTTTATTCTGGAGGGCAGGCAGAGTCCTGCATTGTGTCTCCAGAATTGCCAAACTGGAGGGGTGTGGCCAGGATTGTGAGGAAAGAAGTCTGAAAACACAAGCTAGCACGAGTTTTGGGGCCAAGAGCATGGCAGGCCCACTCTGCAGAGGCTGAATCGAGATCTCCTGCAGGTGAGGTCAGGGCGAGTATCAGATGTTGCCTCAAGCTGGAGTTTGTGTCCATGACGGCCCCTTCCTGAAGGGGGTGGGGGCGTCATGAGGCCAGGGAGGATTCCCTACGCTGGGAGTTGTGAGCTGCTCCAAACTTCAAAGTTTCCTTCTTCAGGACAGTCGAGTACTATTGGATGGTTCCAGGATGCCCCATACAGAAAGACTCGAGAGCAGGGGCCTAAGCATGGATGCCGAGAAACGCCAACTCACCTTCCCATTGCCTGGTCGAGACAAGGCACGCTCAATCTGCGGGCTCTTGGGTGACCTACCCAGAAGGCTGAGTTTAAATGGACTCTCCTGAGGATGAGTCATAATGTGGGTTGGGGGCCATGGAGACCTTGGAATGTGCAGTAGCTAAGGAACTCTGCAGGATTCTCCAACCCGAAGAGCTTGACACAACTCCAACAAGGAAGCTTCCCATGTGGAGATGAGAGGTCTTTTGTCTGGTGCCTCAGGAAAGCCCCGTATGCTGGTCTTCGAACCCAGGCCTCTGAGGAGTGATACCTGGACACCAAAGCAAGAGTTCATAATAGGGCCTAGGGGCCTGTCTGGTTCAATCTTCTGTCTCTGCGGATATCTGTCTGTGTGTCTGCATGGAGGTAGTAGTTGCTCAGCTTGTGTCATAATGCCCCTATTTGTCCAGTGCGGCTTGCGGTAGTGGGATGTCCTTGGGGACCTTGAGGTTTCTACTATTTTGTAGAGTTGTGGCCAATGGAATGTGCAGTTTCTTAGGAGAGAGCAGGCACAGTTCTGGGTGTGGCTCCAGAGACCCCAGCCTGGAGGCTGTGTGGGCCATGGCTGTGCAGACAGACATCCAAAAACCCTAACTCAGCTCAGGTTTGGGGCCGAGGTTACAGCAGGCCTGATCTACAGTCCATGAGGGGAGCTCCTCTGGATATGAAAGAAGGGTGAGAGGGAGGCAGTCACTCAGGCTTTTGTCTCTGGATGTTTTGTCCACAATGGCCGTTTAATGTAGGAGTTGCCTCATGGGTCGTAGAAGTCTCCCTCTCTGGTAGTTTGTCCAGCCCCCAAGAGTTTGGGGTCATTCTGTGGGAAGGGAAGTGTCCTGTTTTCTGCTTCATGTGTCCCTCCAGTAGAGGGATTCTAGAGCATAGCAGTGGGTACTGACAACTGGAATACTCGCCCTCTGGTTAAGCCTGGGGGCCTATGGATATGACAAGCCCCATATGCAGGATCTTGGTCCAGCCATTGAGAGGCGTTACTTTAATACGGGACTCACGCTGCAGGTCACAATGCATGTCTGTGCCCTAGGCGGCCCTCAAGCACTGGCGTGGCCTTTCGGACAATGCAGGTTTTCCCACATTGAACGTTGGACAACATGCCAACCACAAGGTTTCTGGCCATGGGGAAGGAGGAATTCTAATTTCTGCATCACGTTCACCCCTGGGCAGTGATTGGAGATAAGGTCTAGGTTCTGAAGCCTGAAAACCGAGGTTGGGATGAGATGACGACCTACAGCCATAGCGGGTCCTATGTGTCCAGGTTGGGGCCAGGTTTCTGGGTTTCGTTTGGGATGTCTTGTCTCAGGCTGTGCCAGACAGGGCATTAGTATACAGGGTGGGCTGTATAATTGCTTTACAATCGAGTGGCATGCATTAGAAAATCATTTGGGGTTTCTTATTAGCAGCATAGGGCAAAGTTTTTCTTCTGGAGGGCAGGCAGAGTGCTGCATTGTGGCTTCGGAATTCCCAAACTGGAGGGCTTGTTGGCCAGGAGAGTGAGGACAGAAGTCTGAGAACACAAGCTAGGCTTAGGTTTCGGGGCAAGGACATGGCAGGCACACTCTGCAGAGCTGAATTGAGATCTCATGCGTCTGAATTCAGGTCGAGGTTCAGACTTTGGCTCAGGTTTGAGTTTCTGTCCATGTTGGCCCCATCAAGAAGGGGGGGCATTATGAGGCCATGGGGGTTTTCCCACTATTGGAGTTGTGAGATGCTCCAAACCGCAAGGATTCCTTCTGTGGGACAATTAAGATTTGTTGGATGGCTCCAGGACGTCTTATAAGGTATTTTTCCAGAACAGGGTTCTAAGTATGGATGCCTGGGCAGCCAGCCTCACATTCCAATTGTCTCCTAGCAACAAGAAACGTTTGATCTGCTGGCTTGGGGTAGCAACAGAGTGGGCTGAGGTGATATGGACTTTCCTGAGGATGGTCTTAATGTTGGTTTGAGTCCATGGAGTCTTGGTATGGGGTAGTGGCACCAGGGCCCTGAAGGATTCTCCTAACCAGAGGTTATGACAAAGCTCCAATGAGCAAGTTTCCATGGGGAGACGAGATTTGTTCTTATTGGTGCCTCAGGAAACCACCATATGCTGGTATTGGAAACGAGGCCTCTGAGGAGAGATGCCTGGTAACCAAAGCAATGGATCTGATTAGGGCCTAGGGGCCTGTCCGGTTCAATATTCTTCTCTGGGGACATCTGTTGTCTGAGTGGAGGTAGTTGCTCAGCTGGTTTGAGATCACCCCTGTTTGTCCTGGGCAGCCTACACTATTGGGATGGCCTCTGTGACTTTGGAGATTTTTCCTAATTTGCAAGGTTGTGGCCAATGGAATGGGAAGAATTCCCTTGAAAGGGAAGCACAGTCCTGAGGTGTGGCTCCAGGGACCCAAGTGTGGAGAGTGTGTGGTCCAGCGCTATTTGGACAAAAGTCTGAAAACACAAACTCCACTTAGGTTGGGGGATGTAGGTATGGCCGGCCCCATCTATAGACCGTGAGGAGACCTCTTCGGGATATGAACAAAGGGCGAATGTGATGTGCATGCTCATGGTTTTTTTTTTTTTTTTTTTCTGGAAATGTGTCACCGATTGCCATGGAATGTCGCGGTGTCCTCATGGTCCATCGATGATGCTCCCTTTCGGGGGATTTAACCCGATCCCAAGAGATTGGGGTCATTCTATGGGAAGGGAGGAGGCCTTTTTTTTGTTTGTTTATTTTTTTTTGTTTTTTGTTTTTTGTTTTTTTAACCTCAGGTGGTCCACCAAAAGAGGGATTCCAGAGCAGAGTCGTGGGTGGGGGCAACTGCACAACCAGAACTCTGGTTAACATTGGGACCTAAGAACATGGCAAGCCCTATATGTGGGCTATTAGTCCAAACACTGAGAGGCCTTCCTTGAGGATAGGTCTCACACTGAGTTTCACAATGTGTTTTTGTGCCCAAGGAGCCCCTCAAGTCAGGGCGTGGCCTAATGTACCATGCTGGTTTCTCCTACACTGAACGTTGCACAGTATGGGAACCACAAGTTTTCTGGCAATGGGGAAGATGGAGTTCTAATTTCTGCAACAATTTCACTCCTGGACTGTGATTGGATTTAAGGTCTAGGTTCTGAAGCCTGAAAACTGAGGTTGGGAAGAGATGAAGCCCTAAGGCCATGGTGTGTCTGATGTGCTCAGTGTTCGGCCAGCTGTTGAGTGTGGGTTGGGAGGTGCAGGCTCAGGCTGTGGCAGACAGGGAATTAGTGCCCAGGCTAGACTGTATCATTGGGGTGCAGTCGAGTTTCGTGCAGGATAGTACTCATTAGTGGTTACTGGGTAGCCCCAGAGGGCAACGTTTTTCTTCTGGAGGGAAGACACAGTGCCACATAGTGGCTGCAGAATTCCCAAACTGGAAGGCTTGTGGGCCAGGAGTGTGAGGAAAAAATTCTGAGAACACAAGCCAGACTTAGATTTCGGGGTGAGGGGACGGCAGGCACCCTCTGCAGAGATGATTCGAGATCCCGGATACCTGAAGACAGAGCTAGGATCAGACGTTTTCTTAGGTCGGAATTTCTTTCCATGACGGCCCCTTCATGAAGGGAAGGGTGTCACGAGGACATGGAGGTTTTCCCACGATGGGAATTGTGAGATGCTCCAAACCACAATGATTCCTTCTGTGGGACAGTCAAGACATGTTGGATGGCTCCAGGATATCTCATAAGGAAGTTATCCAGAGCAGGGTTCTAAGGATGGATGCCTGGGCAGCCTGCCTCCCATTCCAGGTGTCTCATAGAGCCAAGGCAAGTTCGATCTGTTGGATCTAGGGGAGCAACCGAGGCGGGTGTTTTGAAATGGGTGAGTTGAGGATGGGTCATAATGTGCATTTGTGTCCATGTAGACCTTGGAATGGGGTGCTTGAATCGGGGCCGTGAGGGATGTTTATAATCGGAGGTTTTGATGGAGCTCTAAAGAGTATGTTTCCTATGTAGAGAAGAGAATTGTTTTGATGAGTGCCTAAGTAATCTCCCATATGCTGGTATTGGAAACCAGGCCTCTGAGGAGAGATGACTGGAATCAAAAGCAATGGATCTGATTAGGGCCTAAGTGCCCGTCCAGTTCAATCTTATTCTATGGGGATATCTGTCTCTGGGTCTGAGTGGAGGTGGTTTCCTAACTTGTGAAAGATCATCCCTGTTTGTCCTGGGCAGCCAACACAATTCGGATGGCCTGGGGGAATTTGGAGGATTCTCCTAATCTATAGGGTTGTGGCAAATGGAAATGGCAGAATTCCCCTGGAGAGTGAAGCCACAGTCCTGTGGTGTGGCTCCAGGGGCCCAGCTTGGATGGTGTGTGGGCCAGGAATGTGGGGACAGAAGTCTGAACACAAACTCAGCTTAGGTTTGGCGATGTATGTATGAAGGCTCGATCTACAGACCGTGAGAATTTTCCGGGCTATGAACAAAGGGCAAGTATGTGGCGCTTGCTCAGGGTTTTGTCTCTGGATTTTGTGTCAATGGTGGCCGTGGAATGTCGGGGTGTCCTCAAGGGACATGGACAATTCTTTCTCTGGTGATTTGGCCTGATCCCAAGGGTTTGGGATGATTCTGTGGATGGGAAGAGTCCTTTCTGTATTTTTTTTTTTACCTCAGGTGTCCCACCAAAGACGGATTCCAGAGTAGAGCCCTGAGTAGGGGTGACTAGACATCTCGAACTCAGGTTGAGATTGGGGGACTAGGGGCTTGGCAAGCCCCATATGTGGGCCGTTGTTCCAGTCACTAAGAGGCTTCACATGAGGATAGGGCTCACGCTGAGAATCACAATGTGTGTTTGTGCAGATTGTGGCCATCAGGGATAGGTGGGGCCACATAGTCCATGCTGCTTTCTCCTACAATGAACATTGGACAACATGCCAACCACTAGGTTTCTTGCCAAGGCGAAGGAGAAGTTCTGATTCTTGCATCACTTTCACTCCTGAGCAGTGAGTGGAGATAAGGTCTAGGTTCTGAAGGTGAAAACTGAGGTTGGGTAGAGATGATGGCCTAAAGCCATTGTGGGTGTGATATGCTCTGTGTATGGCCAGCTGTCTGGGTGTTGGACTGGAGGTCTGCCCTCAGGCTGTGTCAGACAGGGCTTGGTGCACAGGCTAGACTGTATAATTGGGGTATGGTCGAGTGGCATGCAGGTTGTTACTCATTTGGCGTTTCTGGTTAGCCCTATAGGGCAACATTTTTCTTCTGGAGGGCAGGCAGAGTGCTGCATTGTGTCTCCAGAATTGCCAAACTGGAGGGGTGTGGCCAGGATTGTGAGGAAGGAAGACTGAAAACACAAGCTAGCACGAGTTTTGGGGCCAAGAGCATGGCAGGCCCACTCTGCAGAGGCTGAATCGAGATCTCCTGCATGTGAGGTCAGGGCGATTATCAGATGTTGCCTCAAGCTGGAGTTTGTGTCCATGACGGCCCCTTCCTGAAGGGGGTGGGGGTGTCATGAGGCCAGGGAGGTTTCCCTACGCTGGGAGTTGTGAGCTGCTCCAAACTTCAAAGTTTCCTTCTTCAGGACAGTCGAGTACTATTGGATGGTTCCAGGATGCCCCATACAGAAAGACTCGAGAGCAGGGGCCTAAGCATGGATGCCGAGAAACGCCAACTCACCTTCCCATTGCCTGGTCGAGCAAGGCACGCTCAATCTGCGGGCTCTTCGGTGAGCTACCCAGAAGGCTGAGTTTAAATGGACTCTGCTGAGGATGAGTCATAATGTGGGTTGGTGGCCATGGAGACCTTGGAATGTGGCAGTAGCTAAGGGACTCTGCAGGATTCTCCAACTTGAAGGGCTTGACACAACTCCAACAAGGAAGCTTCCCATGTGGAGATGAGAGGTCTTCTGTCTGGTGCCTCAGTAACCCCGCATGCTGGTCTTCGAACCCAGGCCTCTGAGGAGTGATACCTGGACACCAAAGCAAGAGTTCATAATAGGGCCTAGGGGCCTGTCTGGTTCAATCTTCTGTCTCTGCGGATATCTGTCTGTGTGTCTGCATGGAGGTAGTAGTTGCTCAGCTTGTGTCATAATGCCCCTATTTGTCCAGTGCGGCTTGCGGTAGTGGGATGTCCTTGGGGACCTTGAGGTTTCTACTATTTTGTAGAGTTGTGGCCAATGGAATGGGCAGTTTCTTAGGAGAGAGCAGGCACAGTTCTGTGGTGTGGCTCCCGAGACCCCAGCCTGGGAGCTGTGTGGGCCATGTCTGTGCAGACAGACATCCAAAAACGCTAACTCAGCTCAGGTTTGGGGCCGAGGTTACGGCAGGCCTGATCTACAGTCCATGAGGGGAGCTCCTCTGGATATGAAAGAAGGGTGAGAGGGAGGCAGCCGCTCAGGCTTTTGTCTCTGGATGTTTTGTCCACAATGGCCGTTTAATGTTGGAGTTGCCTCATGGGTCGTAGAAGTCTCCCTCTCTGGTAGTTTGTCCAGCCCCAAAGAGTTTGGGGTCATTCTGTGGGAAGGGATGTGTCCTGTTTTCTGCTTCATGTGTCCCCCCAGTAGAGGGATTCTAGAGCATAGCAGTGGGTACTGACAACTGGAATACTCGCCCTCTGGTTAAGCCTGGGGGCCTATGGATATGACAAGCCCCATATGCAGGATCTTGGTCCAGCCACTGAGAGGCGTTACTTTAATACAGGACTCACGCTGCAGGTCACAATGCATGTCTGTGCCCTAGGTGGCCCTCAAGCACTGGCGTGGCCTTTCGGACAATGCAGGTTTTCCCACATTGAACGTTGGACAACATGCCAACCACAAGGTTTCTGGCCATGGGGAAGGAGGAATTCTAATTTCTGCATCACGTTCACCCCTGGGCAGTGATTGGAGATAAGGTCTAGGTTCTGAAGCCTGAAAACCGAGGTTGGGAAGAGATGACGACCTACAGCCATAGCGGGTCCTATGTGTCCAGGTTGGGGCCAGCTGTCTGGGTGTCGTTTGGGATGTCTTGTCTCAGGCTGTGCCAGACAGGGCATTAGTATACAGGGTGGGCTGTATAATTGCTTTACAATCGAGTGGCATGCATTAGAAAATCATTTGGGGTTTCTTATTAGCAGCATAGGGCAAAGTTTTTCTTCTGGAGGGCAGGCAGAGTGCTGCATTGTGGCTTCGGAATTCCCAAACTGGAGGGCTTGTGGGCCAGGAGAGTGAGGACGGAAGTCTGAGAACACAAGCTAGGCTTAGGTTTCGGGGCAAGGACATGGCAGGCACACTCTGCAGAGCTGAATTGAGATCTCATGCGTCTGAAGTCAGGTCGAGGTTCAGACTTTGGCTCAGGTTTGAGTTTCTGTCCATGTTGGCCCCTTCAGGAAGGGGGGGCATTATGAGGCCATGGGGGTTTTCCCACTTTTGGAGTTGTGAGATGCTCCAAACCGCAAGGATTCCTTCTGTTGGACAATTAAGATTTGTTGGATGGCTCCAGGACGTCTTATAAGGTATTTTTCCAGAACAGGGTTCTAAGTATGGATGCCTGGGCAGCCAGCCTCACATTCCAATTGTCTCCTAGCAACAAGAAACGTTTGATCTGCTGGCTTGGGGTAGCAACAGAGGGGGCTGAGTTGAAATGGACTTTCCTGAGGATGGTCTTAATGTTGGTTTGAGTCCATGGAGACCTTGGTATGGGGCAGTGGCACCAGGGCCCTGAAGGATTCTCCTAACCAGAGGTTATGACAAAGCTCCAATGAGCAAGTTTTCCATGGGGAGACGAGATTTGTTCTTATTGGTGCCTCAGGAAACCACCATATGCTGGTATTGGAAACGAGGCCTCTGAGGAGAGATGCCTGGAAACCAAAGCAATGGATCTGATTAGGGCCTAGGGGCCTGTCCGGTTCAATATTCTTCTCTGGGGACATCTGTTGTCTGAGTGGAGGTAGTTGCTCAGCTGGTTTGAGATCACCCCTGTTTGTCCTGGGCGGCCTACACTATTGGGATGGCCTCGGTGACTTTGGAGGTTTTGCCTCATTTGCAAGGTTGTGGCCAATGGAATGGGAAGAATTCCCTTGAAAGGGAAGCACAGTCCTGAGGTGTGGCTCCAGGGACACAAGTGTGGTGCGTGTGTGGTCCAGGGCTATTTGGACAAAAGTCTGAAAACACAAACTCCACTTAGGTTGTGGGATGTAGTTATGGCCGGCCCGATCTATAGACCGTGAGGAGACCTCTTCGGGATATGAACAAAGGGCGAATGTGAGGTGCTTGCTCATGCTTTTTTTTTTTTTTTCTGGAAATGTGTCACCGATTGCCATGGAATGTCGGGGTGTCTTCATGGGCCATCGATGAGGCTCCCTTTCTGGGGATTTGACCCGATCCCAAGAGTTTGGGGTCATTCTGTGGGAAGGGAGGAGGCCTTTCTGTTTTTTTTTTTTTTGTTTATTTTTTTTTATTTTTTTTTTTTTAACCTCCGGTGGACCACCAAAAGAGGGATTCCAGAGCAGAGTCGTGGGTGGGGGCAACAGGACAACCAGACCTCTGGTTAACATTGGGACCTAAGAACATGGCAAGCCCCTTATGTGGGCTCTTGGTCCAGAAACTGAGAGGCCTTCCTTGAGGATAGGTCTCACACTGAGTTTCACAATGTGTTTTTGTGCCCAAGGAGCCCCTCAAGTCAGGGCGTGGCCTAATGTACCATGCTGGTTTCTCCTACACTGAACGTTGCACAGTATGGGAACCACAAGTTTTCTGGCAATGGGGAAGATGGAGTTCTAATTTCTGCAACACTTTCACTCCTGGACTGTGATTGGATTTAAGGTCTAGGTTCTGAAGCCTGAAAACTGAGGTTGGGAAGAGATGAAGCCCTAAGGCCATGGTGTGTCTGATGTGCTCAGTGTTCGGCCAGCTGTTGAGTGTGGGTTGGGAGGTGCAGACTCAGGCTGTGGCAGACAGGGAATTAGTGCCCAGGCTAGACTGTATCATTGGGGTGCAGTCGAGTTTTGTGCAGGATGGTACTCATTTGTGGTTACTGGGTAGCCCCAGAGGGCAACGTTTTTCTTCTGGAGGGAAGACACAGTGCCACATAGTGGCTGCAGAATTCCCAAACTGGAAGGCTTGTGGGCCAGGAGTGTGAGGAAAAAATTCTGAGAACACAAGCCAGACTTAGATTTCGGGGTGAGGGGACGGCAGGCACCCTCTGCAGAGATGATTCGAGATCCCGTATACCTGAAGACAGAGCTAGGATCAGACGTTTTCTTAGGTCGGAGTTTCTGTCCATGACGGCCCCATCATGAAGGGAAGGGTGTCACGAGGACATGGAGGTTTTCCCACGATGGGAATTGTGAGATGCTCCAAACCACAATGATTCCTTCTGTGGGACAGTCGAGACCTGTTGGATGGCTCTAGGACATCCCATAAGGAAGTTATCCAGAGCAGGGTTCTAAGGATGGATGCCTGGGCAGCCTGCCTCCCATTCCAGGTGTCTCATAGAGCCAAGGCAAGTTTGATCTGCTGGATCTAGGGGAGCAACCGAGGCGGGTGTTTTGAAATGGGTGAGTTGAGGATGGGTCATAATGTGCATTTGTGTGTATGTAGACCTTGGAATGGGGTGCTTGATCCGGGGCCTTGAGGGATGTTCATAACCGGAGGTTTTTATGGAGCTCTAAAGAGTATATTTCCTATGTAGAGAAGAGAATTGTTTTGATGAGTGCCTAAGGAATCTCCCATATGCTGGTATTGGAAACCAGGCCTCTGACGAGAGATGACTGGAATCAAAATCAATGGATCTGATTAGAGCCTCAGTGCCCGTCCAGTTCAATCTTATTCTATGGGAATATCTGTCTCTGGGTCTGAGTGGAGGTGGTTTCCTAACATGTGAAAGATCATCCCTGTGTGTCCTGGGCAGCCAACACAATTCGGATGGCCTGGGGGAGTTTGGAGGATTCTCCTAATCTATAGGGTTGTGGCCAATGGAAATGGCAGAATTCCCCTGGAGAGGGAAGCCACAGTCCTGAGGTGTGGCTCCAGGGGCCCCAGCTTGGATGGTGTGTGGGCCAGGACTGTGGGGACAGAAGTCTGAAAACACAAACTCAGCTTAGGTTTGGGGATGTATGTATGAAGGCTCGATCTACAGACCGTGAGAATTTTCCGGGCTATGAACAAAGGGCGAGTATGTGGCGCTTGCTCAGGGTTTTGTCTCTGGATTTTGTGTCAACGGTGGCCGTGGAATGTCGGAGTGTCCTCAAGGGCCATGGACAATTCTTTCTCTGGTGATTTGGCCTGATCCCAAGGGGTTGGGATCATTCTGTGGATGGGAAGAGTCCTTCCTGTATTTTTTTTTTTTTACCTCAGGTGTCCCACCAAAAAGGGATTCCAGAGTAGAGCATTGAGTAGGGGTGACTTGACATCTCGAACTCTGGTTGAGATTGGGGGACTAGGGGCTTGGCAAGCCCCATATGTGGGCTGTTGTTCCAGTCACTAAGAGGCTTTATATGAGGATAGAGCTCACGTTGAGGGTCACAATGTGTGTTTGTGCAGATTGTGGCCCTCAGGGATAGGTGGGGCCTCATAGTCCATGCTGCTTTCTCCTACAATGAACATTGGACAACATGCCAACCACTAGGTTTCTTGCCAAGGCGAAGGAGAAGTTCTGATTCTTGCATCACGTTCACTCCTGAGCAGTGAGTGGAGATAAGTTCAAGGTTCTGAAGGTGAAAACTGAGGTTGGGTAGAGATGATGGCCTAAAGCCATTGTGGGTGTGATATGCTCTGTGTTACAGCCAGCTGTCTGGGTGTTGGACTGGAGGTCTGCCCTCAGGCTCTGTCAGACAGGGCTTTAGTGCACAGGCTAGACTGTAAAATTGGGGTATGGTCGAGTGGCATGCAGGTTGTTACTCATTTGGCGTTTCTGGTTAGCCCTATAGGGCAACATTTTTCTTCTGGAGGGCCGGCAGAGTGCTGCATTGTGTCTCCAAAATTGCCAAACTGGAGGGGTGTGGCCAGGATTGTGAGGAAGGAAGTCTGAAAACACAAGCTAGCACGAGTTTTGGGGCCAAGAGCATGGCAGGCCCACTCTGCAAAGGCTGAATCGAGATCTCCTGCAGGTGAGGTCAGGGCGATTATCAGACGTTGCCTCAAGCTGGAGTTTGTGTCCATGACGGCCCCTTCCTGAAGGGGGTGGAGGCGTCATGAGGCCAGAGAGGGTTCCCTACGCTGGGAGTTGTGAGCTGCTCCAAACTTCAAAGTTTCCTTCTTCAGGACAGTCGAGTATTATTGGATGGTTCCAGGATGCCCCATACAGAAAGACTGGAGAGCAGGGCCCTAAGCATGGATGCCAAGAAACGCCAACTCACCTTCCCATTGCCTGGTCGAGACAAGGAACGCTCAATCTGCGGGCTCTTGGGTGAGCTACCCAGAAGGCTGAGTTTAAATGGACTCTCCTGAGGATGAGTCATAATGTGGGTTGGTGGCCATGGAGACCGTGGAATGTGGCAGTAGCTAAGGGACTCTGCAGGATTCTCCAACCCGAAGGGCTTGACACAACTCCAACAAGGAAGCTTCCCATGTGGAGATGAGAGGTCTTCTGTCTGGTGCCTCAGGAAAGCCCTGTATGCTGGTCTTCGAACCCAGGCCTCTGAGGAGTGATACCTGGACACCAAAGCAAGAGTTCATAATAGGGCCTAGGGGCCTGTCTGGTTCAATCTTCTGTCTCTGCGGATATCTGTCTGTGTGTCTGCATGGAGGTAGTAGTTGCTCAGCCTGTGTCATAATGCCCCTATTTGTCCAGTGCGGCTTGCGGTAGTGGGATGTCCTTGGGGACCTTGAGGTTTCTACTATTTTGTAGAGTTGTGGCCAATGGAATAGGCAGTTTTTTAGGAGAGAGCAGGCACAGTACTGTGGTGTGGCTCCAGAGACCCCAGCCTGGGGGCTGTGTGGGCCATGGCTGTGCAGACAGACATCCAAAAACCCTAACTCAGCTCATTTTTGGGGCCGAGGTTACGGCAGGCCTGATCTACAGTCCATGAGGGGAGCTCCTCTGGATATGAAAGAAGGGTGAGAGGGAGGCAGTCGCTCAGGCTTTTGTCTCTGGATGTTTTGTCCACAATGGCCGCTTAATGTAGGAGTTGCCTCATGGGTCGTAGAAGTCTCCCTCTCTGGTAGTTTGTCCAGCCCCCAAGAGTTTGGGGTCATTCTGTGGGAAGGGAAGTGTCCTGTTTTCTGCTTCATGTGTCCCCCCAGTAGAGGGATTCTAGAGCATAGCAGTGGGTACTGACAACTGGAATACTCGCCCTCTGGTTAAGCCTGGGGGCCTATGGATATGACAAGCCCCATATGCAGGATCTTGGTCCAGCCACTGAGAGGCGTTACTTTAATACGGGACTCACGCTGCAGGTCACAATGCATGTCTGTGCCCTAGGCGGCCCTCAAGCACTGGCGTGGCCTTTCGGACAATGCAGGTTTTCCCACATTGAACGTTGGACAACATGCCAACCACAAGTTTTCTGGCCATGGGGAAGGAGGAATTCTAATTTCTGCATCACGTTCACCCCTGGGCAGTGATTGGAGATAAGGTCTAGGTTCTGAAGCCTGAAAACCGAGGTTGGGAAGAGATGACGACCTACAGCCATAGTGGGTCCTATGTGTCCAGGTTGGGGTCAGGTGTCTGGGTGTCGTTTGGGATGTCTTGTCTCAGGCTGTGCCAGACAGGGCATTAGTATACAGGGTGGGCTGTATAATTGCTTTACAATCGAGTGGCATGCATTAGAAAATCATTTGGGGTTTCTTATTAGCAGCATAGGGCAAAGTTTTTCTTCTGGAGGGCAGGCAGAGTGCTGCATTGTGGCTTCGGAATTCCCAAACTGGAGGGCTTGTGGGCCAGGAGAGTGAGGACGGAAGTCTGAGAACACAAGCTAGGCTTAGGTTTCGGGGCAAGGACATGGCAGGCACACTCTGCAGAGCTGAATTGAGATCTCATGCGTCTGAAGTCAGGTCGAGGTTCAGACTTTGGCTCAGGTTTGAGTTTCTGTCCATGTTGGCCCCTTCAGGAAGGGGGGGCATTATGAGGCCATGGGGGTTTTCCCACTTTTGGAGTTGTGAGATGCTCCAAACCGCAAGGATTCCTTCTGTTGGACAATTAAGATTTGTTGGATGGCTCCAGGACGTCTTATAAGGTATTTTTCCAGAACAGGGTTCTAAGTATGGATGCCTGGGCAGCCAGCCTCACATTCCAATTGTCTCCTAGCAACAAGAAACGTTTGATCTGCTGGCTTGGGGTAGCAACAGAGGGGGCTGAGTTGAAATGGACTTTCCTGAGGATGGTCTTAATGTTGGTTTGAGTCCATGGAGACCTTGGTATGGGGCAGTGGCACCAGGGCCCTGAAGGATTCTCCTAACCAGAGGTTATGACAAAGCTCCAATGAGCAAGTTTTCCATGGGGAGACGAGATTTGTTCTTATTGGTGCCTCAGGAAACCACCATATGCTGGTATTGGAAACGAGGCCTCTGAGGAGAGATGCCTGGAAACCAAAGCAATGGATCTGATTAGGGCCTAGGGGCCTGTCCGGTTCAATATTCTTCTCTGGGGACATCTGTTGTCTGAGTGGAGGTAGTTGCTCAGCTGGTTTGAGATCACCCCTGTTTGTCCTGGGCGGCCTACACTATTGGGATGGCCTCGGTGACTTTGGAGGTTTTTCCTAATTTGCAAAGTTGAGGCCAATGGAATGGGAAGAATTCCCTTGAAAGGGAAGCACAGTCCTGAGGTGTGGCTCCAGGGACCCAAGTGTGGAGCGTGTGTGGTCCAGGGCTATTTGGACAAAAGTCTGAAAACACAAACTCCACTTAGGTTGTGGGATGTAGGTATGGCCGGCCCGATCTATAGACCGTGAGGAGACCTCTTCGGGATATGAACAAAGGGCGAATGTGAGGTGCTAGCTCATGCTTTTTTTTTTTTTTTTTTCTGGAAATGTGTCACCGATTGCCATGGAATGTACGGATGTCCTCATGGGCCATCGATGAGGCTCCCTTTCTGGGGATTTGACCCGATCCCAAGAGTTTGGGGTCATTCTGTGGGAAGGGACCAGGCCTTCTGTTTTTTTTTGTTCATTTATTTATTTATTTATTTATTTATTTATTTTTTTTACCTAAGGTGGACCACCAAAAGAGGGATTCCAGAGCAGATTCGTCGGTGGGTCAACTGGACAACCAGACCTCTGGTTAACATTGGGACCTAAGAACATGGCAAGCCCCTTATGTGGGCTCTTGGTCCAGACACTGAGAGGCCTTCCTTGAGGATAGTTCTCACACTGAGTTTCACAATGTGTTTTTGTGCCCAAGGAGCCCCTCAAGTCAGGGCGTGGCCTAATGTACCATGCTGGTTTCTCCTACACTGAACGTTGCACAGTATGGGAACCACAAGTTTTCTGGCAATGGGGAAGATGGAGTTCTAATTTCTGCAACACTTTCACTCCTGGACTGTGATTGGATTTAAGGTCTAGGTTCTGAAGCCTGAAAACTGAGGTTGGGAAGAGATGAAGCCCTAAGGCCATGGTGTGTCCGATGTGCTCAGTGTTCGGCCAGCTGTTGAGTGTGGGTTGGGAGGTGCAGGCTCAGGCTGTGGAAGACAGGGAATTAGTGCCCAGGCTAGACTGTATCATTGGGGTGCAGTCGAGTTTCGTGCAGGATGGTACTCATTTGTGGTTACTGCGTAGCCCCAGAGGGCAACGTTTTTCTTCTGGAGGGAAGACACAGTGCCACATAGTGGCTCCAGAATTCCCAAACTGGAAGGCTTGTGGGCCAGGAGTGTGAGGAAAAAATTCTAAGAACACAAGCCTGACTTAGATTTCGGGGTGAGGGGACGGCAGGCACCCTCTGCAGAGATGATTGGAGATCCCGTATACCTGAAGACAGAGCTAGGATCCGACGTTGGCTTACGTCGGAGTTTCTGTCCATGAAGGCCCCTTCATGAAGGGGAGGATGTCACGAGGACATGGAGGTTTTCCCACGATGGGAATTGTTAGATGCTCCAAACCACAATGATTCCTTCTTGGGACAGTCGAGACCTGTTGGATGGCTCCAGGACATCCCATAAGGAAGTTATCCAGAGCAGGGTTCTAAGGATGGATGCTTGCGCAGCCTGCCTTTCATTCCAGGTGTCTCATAGAGCCAAGGCAAGTTCGATCTGCTGGATCTAGGGGAGCAACCGAGGCGGGTGTGTTGAAATGGGTGAGTTGAGGATGGGTCATAATGTGCATTTGTGTCCATGTAGACCTTGGAATGGGGTGCTTGATCCGGGGCCTTGAGGGATGTTCATAACCGGAGGTTTTGATGGAGCTCTAAAGAGTATGATTCCTATGTAGAGAAGAGAATTGTTTTGATGAGTGCCTAAGGAATTTCCCATATGCTGGTATGGGAAATCAGGCCTCTGAGGAGAGATGACTGGAATCAAAAGAAATGGATCTAATTAGGGCCTAAGGGCCCGTCCAGTTCAATCTTATTCTATGGGGATATCTGTCTCTGGGTCTGAGTGGAGGTGGTTTCCTAACTTGTGAAAGATCATCCCTGTGTTTCCTGGGCAGCCAACACAATTCGGATGGCCTGGGGGAGTTTGGAGGATTCTCCTAATCTATAGGGTTGTGGCCAATGGAAATGGCAGAATTCCCCTGGAGAGGGAAGCCACAGTCCTGAGGTGTGGCTCCAGGGGCCCCAGCTTGGATGGTGTGTGTGCCAGGACTGTGGGGACAGAAGTCTGAAAACACAAACTCAGCTTAGGTTTGGGGATGTATGTATGAAGGCTCGATCTACAGACCATGAGAATTTTCCGGGCTATGAACAAAGGGCGAGTATGTGGCGCTTGCTCAGGCTTTTGTCTCTGGATTTTGTGTCAACGGTGGCCGTGGAATGTCGGAGTGTCCTCAAGGGCCATGGACAATTCTTTCTCTGGTGATTTGGCCTGATCCCAAGTGGTTGGGATCATTCTGTGGATGGGAAGAGTCCTTTATGTATTTTTTTTTTTTTATCTCCGGTGTCCCACCAAAGAGGGATTCCGAGTAGAGCCCTGAGTAGGGGTGACTAGACATCTCGAACTCTGGTTGAGATTGGGGGACTAGGGGCTTGGCAAGCCCCATATGTGGGCTGTTGTTCCAGTGACTAAGAGGCTTTACATGAGGATAGGGCTCACGCTGAGGGTCACAATGTGTGTTTGTGCAAATTGTGGCCCTCAGGGATAGGTGGGGCCTCCTAGTCCATGCTGCTTTCTCCTACAATGAACATTGGACAACATGCCAACCACTAGGTTTCTTGCCAAGGCGAAGGAGAAATTCTGATTCTTGCATCACGTTCACTCCTGAGCAGGGAGTGGAGATAAGGTCTAGGTTCTGAAGGTGAAAACTGAGGTTGTGTAGAGATGATGGCCTAAAGCCATTGTGGGTGTGATATGCTCTGTGTTACGGCCAGCTGTCTGGGTGTTGGTCTGGAGGTCTGCCCTCAGGCTGTGTCAGACAGGGCTTAGTGCACAGGCTAGACTGTATAATTGGGGTATGGTCGAGTGGCATGCAGGTTGTTACTCATTTGGCGTTTCTGGTTAGCCCTATAGGGCAACATTTTTCTTCTGGAGGGCAGGCAGAGTGCTGCATTGTGTCTCCAAAATTGCCAAACTGGAGGGGTGTGGCCAGGATTGTGAGGAAGGAAGTCTGAAAACACAAGCTAGCACGAGTTTTGGGGCCAAGAGCATGGCAGGCCCACTCTGCAAAGGCTGAATCGAGATCTCCTGCAGGTGAGGTCAGGGCGATTATCAGACGTTGCCTCAAGCTGGAGTTTGTGTCCATGACGGCCCCTTCCTGAAGGGGGTGGAGGCGTCATGAGGCCAGAGAGGGTTCCCTACGCTGGGAGTTGTGAGCTGCTCCAAACTTCAAAGTTTCCTTCTTCAGGACAGTCGAGTATTATTGGATGGTTCCAGGATGCCCCATACAGAAAGACTCGAGAGCAGGGCCCTAAGCATGGATGCCGAGAAACGCCAACTCACCTTCCCATTGCCTGGTCGAGACAAGGAACGCTCAATCTGCGGGCTCTTGGGTGAGCTACCCAGAAGCCTGAGTTTAAATGGACTCTCCTGAGGATGAGTCATAATGTGGGTTGGTGGCCATGGAGACCGTGGAATGTGGCAGTAGCTAAGGGACTCTGCAGGATTCTCCAACCCGAAGGGCTTGACACAACTCCAACAAGGAAGCTTCCCATGTGGAGATGAGAGGTCTTCTGTCTGGTGCCTCAGGAAAGCCCTGTATGCTGGTCTTCGAACCCAGGCCTCTGAGGAGTGATACCTGGACACCAAAGCAAGAGTTCATAATAGGGCCTAGGGGCCTGTCTGGTTCAATCTTCTGTCTCTGCGGATATCTGTCTGTGTGTCTGCATGGAGGTAGTAGTTGCTCAGCCTGTGTCATAATGCCCCTATTTGTCCAGTGCGGCTTGCGGTAGTGGGATGTCCTTGGGGACCTTGAGGTTTCTACTATTTTGTAGAGTTGTGGCCAATGGAATAGGCAGTTTCTTAGGAGAGAGCAGGCACAGTACTGTGGTGTGGCTCCAGAGACCCCAGCCTGGGGGCTGTGTGGGCCATGGCTGTGCAGACAGACATCCAAAAACCCTAACTCAGCTCATTTTTGGGGCCGAGGTTACGGCAGGCCTGATCTACAGTCCATGAGGGGAGCTCCTCTGGATATGAAAGAAGGGTGAGAGGGAGGCAGTCGCTCAGGCTTTTGTCTCTGGATGTTTTGTCCACAATGGCCGCTTAATGTAGGAGTTGCCTCATGGGTCGTAGAAGTCTCCCTCTCTGGTAGTTTGTCCAGCCCCCAAGAGTTTGGGGTCATTCTGTGGGAAGGGAAGTGTCCTGTTTTCTGCTTCATGTGTCCCCCCAGTAGAGGGATTCTAGAGCATAGCAGTGGGTACTGACAACTGGAATACTCGCCCTCTGGTTAAGCCTGGGGGCCTATGGATATGACAAGCCCCATATGCAGGATCTTGGTCCAGCCACTGAGAGGTGTTACTTTAATACGGGACTCACGCTGCAGGTCACAATGCATGTCTGTGCCCTAGGCGGCCCTCAATCACTGGCGTGGCCTTTCGGACAATGCAGGTTTTCCCACATTGAACGTTGGACAACATGCCAACCACAAGTTTTCTGGCCATGGGGAAGGAGGAATTCTAATTTCTGCATCACGTTCACCCCTGGGCAGTGATTGGAGATAAGGTCTAGGTTCTGAAGCCTGAAAACCGAGGTTGGGAAGAGATGACGACCTACAGCCATAGTGGGTCCTATGTGTCCAGGTTGGGGTCAGGTGTCTGGGTGTCGTTTGGGATGTCTTGTCTCAGGCTGTGCCAGACAGGGCATTAGTATACAGGGTGGGCTGTATAATTGCTTTACAATCGAGTGGCATGCATTAGAAAATCATTTGGGGTTTCTTATTAGCAGCATAGGGCAAAGTTTTTCTTCTGGAGGGCAGGCAGAGTGCTGCATTGTGGCTTCGGAATTCCCAAACTGGAGGGCTTGTGGGCCAGGAGAGTGAGGACGGAAGTCTGAGAACACAAGCTAGGCTTAGGTTTCGGGGCAAGGACATGGCAGGCACACTCTGCAGAGCTGAATTGAGATCTCATGCGTCTGAAGTCAGGTCGAGGTTCAGACTTTGGCTCAGGTTTGAGTTTCTGTCCATGTTGGCCCCTTCAGGAAGGGGGGGCATTATGAGGCCATGGGGGTTTTCCCACTTTTGGAGTTGTGAGATGCTCCAAACCGCAAGGATTCCTTCTGTTGGACAATTAAGATTTGTTGGATGGCTCCAGGACGTCTTATAAGGTATTTTTCCAGAACAGGGTTCTAAGTATGGATGCCTGGGCAGCCAGCCTCACATTCCAATTGTCTCCTAGCAACAAGAAACGTTTGATCTGCTGGCTTGGGGTAGCAACAGAGGGGGCTGAGTTGAAATGGACTTTCCTGAGGATGGTCTTAATGTTGGTTTGAGTCCATGGAGACCTTGGTATGGGGCAGTGGCACCAGGGCCCTGAAGGATTCTCCTAACCAGAGGTTATGACAAAGCTCCAATGAGCAAGTTTTCCATGGGGAGACGAGATTTGTTCTTATTGGTGCCTCAGGAAACCACCATATGCTGGTATTGGAAACGAGGCCTCTGAGGAGAGATGCCTGGAAACCAAAGCAATGGATCTGATTAGGGCCTAGGGGCCTGTCCGGTTCAATATTCTTCTCTGGGGACATCTGTTGTCTGAGTGGAGGTAGTTGCTCAGCTGGTTTGAGATCACCCCTGTTTGTCCTGGGCGGCCTACACTATTGGGATGGCCTCGGTGACTTTGGAGGTTTTTCCTAATTTGCAAAGTTGTGGCCAATGGAATGGGAAGAATTCCCTTGAAAGGGAAGCACAGTCCTGAGGTGTGGCTCCAGGGACCCAAGTGTGGAGCGTGTGTGGTCCAGGGCTATTTGGACAAAAGTCTGAAAACACAAACTCCACTTAGGTTGTGGGATGTAGGTATGGCCGGCCCGATCTATAGACCGTGAGGAGACCTCTTCGGGATATGAACAAAGGGCGAATGTGAGGTGCTAGCTCATGCTTTTTTTTTTTTTTTTTCTGGAAATGTGTCACCGATTGCCATGGAATGTAGGGATGTCCTCATGGGCCATCGATGAGGCTCCCTTTCTGGGGATTTGACCCGATCCCAAGAGTTTGGGGTCATTCTGTGGGAAGGGACCAGGCCTTCTGTTTTTTTTTGTTCATTTATTTATTTATTTATTTATTTATTTTTTTTTTTTACCTAAGGTGGACCACCAAAAGAGGGATTCCAGAGCAGATTCGTCGGTGGGTCAACTGGACAACCAGACCTCTGGTTAACATTGGGACCTAAGAACATGGCAAGCCCCTTATGTGGGCTCTTGGTCCAGACACTGAGAGGCCTTCCTTGAGGATAGTTCTCACACTGAGTTTCACAATGTGTTTTTGTGCCCAAGGAGCCCCTCAAGTCAGGGCGTGGCCTAATGTACCATGCTGGTTTCTCCTACACTGAACGTTGCACAGTATGGGAACCACAAGTTTTCTGGCAATGGGGAAGATGGAGTTCTAATTTCTGCAACACTTTCACTCCTGGACTGTGATTGGATTTAAGGTCTAGGTTCTGAAGCCTGAAAACTGAGGTTGGGAAGAGATGAAGCCCTAAGGCCATGGTGTGTCCGATGTGCTCAGTGTTCGGCCAGCTGTTGAGTGTGGGTTGGGAGGTGCAGGCTCAGGCTGTGGAAGACAGGGAATTAGTGCCCAGGCTAGACTGTATCATTGGGGTGCAGTCGAGTTTCGTGCAGGATGGTACTCATTTGTGGTTACTGCGTAGCCCCAGAGGGCAACGTTTTTCTTCTGGAGGGAAGACACAGTGCCACATAGTGGCTCCAGAATTCCCAAACTGGAAGGCTTGTGGGCCAGGAGTGTGAGGAAAAAATTCTAAGAACACAAGCCTGACTTAGATTTCGGGGTGAGGGGACGGCAGGCACCCTCTGCAGAGATGATTGGAGATCCCGTATACCTGAAGACAGAGCTAGGATCAGACGTTGGCTTACGTCGGAGTTTCTGTCCATGAAGGCCCCTTCATGAAGGGGAGGATGTCACGAGGACATGGAGGTTTTCCCACGATGGGAATTGTTAGATGCTCCAAACCACAATGATTCCTTCTTGGGACAGTCGAGACCTGTTGGATGGCTCCAGGACATCCCATAAGGAAGTTATCCAGAGCAGGGTTCTAAGGATGGATGCTTGCGCAGCCTGCCTTTCATTCCAGGTGTCTCATAGAGCCAAGGCAAGTTCGATCTGCTGGATCTAGGGGAGCAACCGAGGCGGGTGTGTTGAAATGGGTGAGTTGAGGATGGGTCATAATGTGCATTTGTGTCCATGTAGACCTTGGAATGGGGTGCTTGATCCGGGGCCTTGAGGGATGTTCATAACCGGAGGTTTTGATGGAGCTCTAAAGAGTATGATTCCTATGTAGAGAAGAGAATTGTTTTGATGAGTGCCTAAGGAATTTCCCATATGCTGGTATGGGAAATCAGGCCTCTGAGGAGAGATGACTGGAATCAAAAGAAATGGATCTAATTAGGGCCTAAGGGCCCGTCCAGTTCAATCTTATTCTATGGGGATATCTGTCTCTGGGTCTGAGTGGAGGTGGTTTCCTAACTTGTGAAAGATCATCCCTGTGTTTCCTGGGCAGCCAACACAATTCGGATGGCCTGGGGGAGTTTGGAGGATTCTCCTAATCTATAGGGTTGTGGCCAATGGAAATGGCAGAATTCCCCTGGAGAGGGAAGCCACAGTCCTGAGGTGTGGCTCCAGGGGCCCCAGCTTGGATGGTGTGTGTGCCAGGACTGTGGGGACAGAAGTCTGAAAACACAAACTCAGCTTAGGTTTGGGGATGTATGTATGAAGGCTCGATCTACAGACCATGAGAATTTTCCGGGCTATGAACAAAGGGCGAGTATGTGGCGCTTGCTCAGGCTTTTGTCTCTGGATTTTGTGTCAACGGTGGCCGTGGAATGTCGGAGTGTCCTCAAGGGCCATGGACAATTCTTTCTCTGGTGATTTGGCCTGATCCCAAGTGGTTGGGATCATTCTGTGGATGGGAAGAGTCCTTTATGTATTTTTTTTTTTTATCTCCGGTGTCCCACCAAAGAGGGATTCCCGAGTAGAGCCCTGAGTAGGGGTGACTAGACATCTCGAACTCTGGTTGAGATTGGGGGACTAGGGGCTTGGCAAGCCCCATATGTGGGCTGTTGTTCCAGTGACTAAGAGGCTTTACATGAGGATAGGTCTCACGCTGAGGGTCACAATGTGTGTTTGTGCAAATTGTGGCCCTCAGGGATAGGTGGGGCCTCCTAGTCCATGCTGCTTTCTCCTACAATGAACATTGGACAACATGCCAACCACTAGGTTTCTTGCCAAGGCGAAGGAGAAATTCTGATTCTTGCATCACGTTCACTCCTGAGCAGGGAGTGGAGATAAGGTCTAGGTTCTGAAGGTGAAAACTGAGGTTGTGTAGAGATGATGGCCTAAAGCCATTGTGGGTGTGATATGCTCTGTGTTACGGCCAGCTGTCTGGGTGTTGGTCTGGAGGTCTGCCCTCAGGCTGTGTCAGACAGGGCTTAGTGCACAGGCTAGACTGTATAATTGGGGTATGGTCGAGTGGCATGCAGGTTGTTACTCATTTGGCGTTTCTGGTTAGCCCTATAGGGCAACATTTTTCTTCTGGAGGGCAGGCAGAGTGCTGCATTGTGTCTCCAAAATTGCCAAACTGGAGGGGTGTGGCCAGGATTGTGAGGAAGGAAGTCTGAAAACACAAGCTAGCACGAGTTTGGGGGCCAAGAACATGGCAGGCCCACTCTGCAGAGGCTGAATCGAGATCTCCTGCAAGTGAGGTCAGGGCGATTATCAGATGTTGCCTCAAGCTGCAGTTTGTGTCCATGACGGCCCCTTCCTGAAGGGGGTGGGGGCGTCATGAGGCCAGGGAGGTTTCCCTCAGCTGGGAGTTGTGAGCTGCTCCAAACTTCAACGTTTCCTTCTTCAGAACATTCGAGGACTATTGGATGGTTCCAGGAAGCCCCATACAGAAAGACTCGAGAGCAGGGGCCTAAGCATGGATGCCGAGAAACGCCAACTCACCTTCCCATTGCCTGGTCGAGACAAGGAACGCTCAATCTGCGGGCTCTTGGGTGAGCTACCCAGAAGGCTGAGTTTAAATGGACTCTCCTGAGGATGAGTCATAATGTGGGTTGGTGGCCATGGAGACCTTGGAATGTGGCAGTAGCTAAGGGACTCTGCAGGATTCTCCAACCCGAAGGGCTTGACACAACTCCAACAAGGAAGCTTCCCATGTGGAGATGAGAGGTCTTCTGTCTGGTGCCTCAGGAAAGCCCCGTATGCTGGTCTTCGAACCCAGGCCTCTGAGGAGTGATACCTGGACACCAAAGCAAGAGTTCATAATAGGGCCTAGGGGCCTGTCTGGTTCAATCTTCTGTCTCTGCGGATATCTGTCTGATTGTTTGCATGGAGGTAGTATTTGCTCAGCTTGTGTCATAATGCCCCTATTTGTCCAGTTCGGCTTGCGGTAGAGGGATGTCCTTGGGGACCTTGAGGTTTCTACTATTTTGTAGAGTTGTGGCCAATGGAATGGGCAGTTTCTTAGGAGAGAGCAGGCACAGTTCTGTGGTGTGGCTCCCGAGACCCCAGCCTGGAGGCTGTGTGGGCCATGTCTGTGCAGACAGACATCCAAAAACCCAAACTCAGCTCAGGTTTGGGGCCGAGGTTACAGCAGGCCTGATCTACAGTCCATGAGGGGAGCTCCTCTGGATATGAAAGAAGGGTGAGAGGGAGGCAGTCGCTCAGGCTTTTATCTCTGGATGTTTTGTCCACAATGGCCGTTTAATGTAGGAGTTGCCTCATGGGTCGTAGAAGTCTCCCTCTCTGGTAGTTTGTCCAGCCCCCAAGAGTTTGGGGTCATTCTGTGGGAAGGGAAGTGTCCTGTTTTCTGCTTCATGTGTCCCCCCAGTAGAGGGATTCTAGAGCATAGCAGTGGGTACTGACAACTGGAATACTCGCCCTCTGGTTAAGCCTGGGGGCCTATGGATATGACAAGCCCCATATGCAGGATCTTGGTCCAGCCACTGAAAGGCGTTACTTTAATACGGGACTCACGCTGCAGGTCACAATGCATGTCTGTGCCCTAGGCGGCCCTCAAGCACTGGCGTGGCCTTTCGGACAATGCAGGTTTCCCCACATTGAACGTTGGACAACATGCCAACCACAAGGTTTCTGGCCATGGGGAAGGAGGAATTCTAATTTCTGCATCACGTTCACCCCTGGGCAGTGATTGGAGATAAGGTCTAGGTTCTGAAGCCTGAAAACCGAGGTTGGGAAGAGATGACGACCTACAGCCATAGCGGGTCCTATGTGTCCAGGTTGGGGCCAGGTGTCTGGGTGTCGTTTGGGATGTCTTGTCTCAGGCTGTGCCAGACAGGGCATTAGTATACAGGGTGGGCTGTATAATTGCTTTACAATCGAGTGGCATGCATTAGAAAATCATTTGGGGTTTCTTATTAGCAGCATAGGGCAAAGTTTTTCTTCTGGAGGGCAGGCAGAGTGCTGCATTGTGGCTTCGGAATTCCCAAACTGGAGGGCTTGTGGGCCAGGAGAGTGAGGACGGAAGTCTGAGAACACAAGCTAGGCTTATGTTTTGGGGCAAGGACATGGCAGGCACACTCTGCAGAGCTGAATTGAGATCTCATGCGTCTGAAGTCAGGTCGAGGTTCCCACTTTGGCTCAGGTTTGAGTTTCTGTCCATGTTGGCCCCTTCAGGAAGTGGGGGCATTATGAGGCCATGGGGGTTTTCCCACTATTGGAGTTGTGAGATGCTCCAAACCGCAAGGATTCCTTCTGTGGGACAATTAAGATTTGTTGGATGGCTCCAGGACGTCTTATAAGGTATTTTTCCAGAACAGTGTTCGAAGTATGGATGCCTGGGCAGCAAGCCTCACATTCCAATTGTCTCCTAGCAACAAGAAACGTTTGATCTGCTGGCTTGGGGTAGCAACAGAGGGGGCTGAGTTGAAATGGACTTTCCTGAGAATGGTCTTAATGTTGGTTTGAGTCCATGGAGACCTTGGTATGGGGCAGTGGCACCAGGGCCCTGAAGGATTCTCCTAACCAGAGTTTATGACAAAGCTCCAATGAGCAAGTTTTCCATGGGGAGACGAGATTTGTTCTTATTGGTGCCTCAGGAAACCACCATATGCTGGTATTGGAAACGAGGCCTCTGAGGAGAGATGCCTGGTAACCAAAGCAATGGATCTGATTAGGGCCTAGGGGCCTGTCCGGTTCAATATTCTTCTCTGGGGACAGCTGTTGTCTGAGTGGAGGTAGTTGCTCAGCTGGTTTGAGATCAACCCTGTTTGTCCTGGGCGGCCTACACTATTGGGATGGCCTCAGTGACTTAGGAGGTTTTTCCTAATTTGCAAAGTTGTGGCCAATGGAATGGGAAGAATTCCCTTGAAAGGGAAGCACAGTCCTGAGGTGTGGCTCCAGGGACCCAAGTTTGGAGCGTGTGTGGTCCAGGGCTATTTGGACAAAAGTCTGAAAACACAAACTCCACTTAGGTTGTGGGATGTAGGTATGGCCGGCCCGATCTATAGACCGTGAGGAGAACTCTTCGGGATATGAACAAAGGGCGAATGTGAGGTGCTTGCTCATGCTTTTTTTTTTTTTTTTTTCTGGAAATGTGTCACCGATTGCCATGGAATGTCGGGGTGTCCTCATGGGCCATCGATGAGGCTCCCTTTGGGGATTTGACCCGATCCCAAGAGTTTGGGGTCATTCTGTGGGAAGGGAGGAGGCCTTTCTTGTTTTTTTGTTTATTTTTTTATTATTATTTTTTTTTTACCTAAGGTGGACCACCAAAAGAGGGATTCCAGAGCAGAGTCCTGGGAAGGGGCGACTGGACTACCAGACCTCTGGTTAACATTGGGACCCAAGAACATGGCAAGCCCCATATGTGGGCTCTTGGTCCAGACACTGAGAGGCCTTCCTTGAGGATAGGTCTCACACTGAGTTTCACAATGTGTTTTTGTGCCCAAGGAGCCCCTCAAGTCAGGGCGTGGCCTAATGTACCATGCTGGTTTCTCCTACACTGAAAGTTGCACAATATGGCAACCACAAGTTTTCTGGCCATGGGGAAGAAGGAGTTCTAATTTCTGCAACACTTTCACTCCTGGACTGTGATTGGATTTAAGGTCTAGGTTCTGAAGCCTGAAAACTGAGGTTGGGAAGAGATGAAGACCTAAGGCCATGGTGTGTCTGATGTGCTCAGTGTTCGGCCAGCTGTTGAGTGTGGGTTGGGAGGTGCAGGCTCAGGCTATGGAAGACAGGGAATTAGTTCCCAGGCTAGACTGTATCATTGGGGTGCAGTCGAGTTTCGTGCAGGATGGTACTCATTTGTGGTTACTGCGTAGCCCCAGAGGGCAACGTTTTTCTTCTGGAGGGAAGACACAGTGCCACATAGTGGCTCCAGAATTCCCAAACTGGAAGGCTTGTGGGCCAGGAGTGTGAGGAAAAAATTCTGAGAACACAAGCCAGACTTAGATTTCGGGGTGAGGGGACGGAAGGCACCCTCTGCAGAGATGATTCGAGATCCCGTATACCTGAAGACAGAGCTAGGATCAGACGTTGGCTTACGTCGGAGTTTCTGTCCATGGATGCCCCTTCATGAAGGGGAGGGTGTCACGAGGACATGGAGGTTTTCCCACGATGGGTATTGTGAGATGCTCCAAACCGCAATGATTCCTTCTGTGAGACAGTCGAGACCTGTTGGATGGCTCCAGGACATCCCATAAGGAAGTTATCCAGAGCAGGGTTTTAAGGATGGATGCCTGGGCAGCCTGCCTCCCATTCCAGGTGTCTCATAGCGCCAAGGCAAGTTCGATCTGCTGGATCTAGGGGAGCAACCGAGACGGGTGTGTTGAAATGGGTGAGTTGCGGATGGTTCATAATGTGCATTTGTGTCCATGTAGACCTTGGAATGGGGTGCTTGATCCGGGGCCTTGGGGATGTTCATAACCGGAGGTTTTGATGGGCTCTAAAGAGTACGTTTTCTATGTAGAGAAGAGAATTGTTTTGATGAGTGCCTAAGGAATCTCCCATATGCTGGTATTGGAAACCAGGCCTCTGAGGAGAGATGACTGGAAACAAAAGCAATGAATATGATTAGGGCCTAGGTGCCTGTCCGGTTCAATCTCTTTCCTGAGGATATGTTTCTACGGATCTGAGGGGATGTAGTTGCTCAGCTTGTGTCAGATCGCCCCTGTTTGTCCTGGGCAACCCATAATATTTGGATGGCCTCGGGACTTTGGAGTTTCTCCTAATCTATAGGGTTGTGGCCAATGGAATGGGCAGAAATCGCCTGGAGAGGTCAGGCACAGTTCTGAGTTTGGCTCTAGGGGCCCAGCCTTGAGGCTGTGTGGGCCAGGCCTGTGGGGACAAAAGTCTGAAAACACAAACTCCGCTTAGGAATGGGGACATAGGTATGGCACGCCCAATCTACAGAACGTGATAACACTTCGGGATATGAAAAAGGGTGTGTTTGAGGTGCTTGCTCAGGTTTTGTCTCTGGATTTGTGTCAACAATGTGGGTGGAATGCTGGCGTGGCCTCATGGGTTGTGGACGGCTTTCCTTCTCTGAGGATTTGACCCGATCCCAAGAGTTTGGGTACATTCTGTGGGATGGGAGGAGTCCTTTCTGTTTTTTATTTTATTTTATTTTATTTTATTTTATTTTAATTTATTTATTTTATTTTATTTTATATTTTATTTTATGTACCTCAAGTGTCCCAATAAAAGAGGGATTCCAGAGCAGAGTCCTTGGGAGGGACAACTGGATAACCCCACCTCTGTTTAAGTTTGGGGGCCTAGGGGCATGGCAAGTCCAATATGTGGGCTCTTGATTCAGACACTGGGAGGCCTTCCTTGAGGACAGGGCTCATGCTGAGGGTCACAATGCCTATTTGTGCCCAACAAGGCCCTCAAGCATGGGAAGTGCCTCATGGGCCATGCTGGATTCTCCTACACTGAACGTTGGAGAATATGCCAACCACAAGATTTCCAGCCATGGCGAAGGAAGAGTTGTGATTTCTGCATCACGTTCACCCCTGGACAGTGATTGGAGTTTAGGTCTTGGTTCTGAAACCTGAAAACTGAGGTTGGGAAGAGATGAAGACCTAAGGACCTGATGGGTCCAATGAGCTCATTGTGCGGCCAGCTGTTGAGCATAGGTCTGGAGGTGTGGGCTCATGCTGTGTCAGACAAGGCATTAGACAGGGTAGACTGTATATTTGGGGTTCAGTCGAGTGGCGTTCAGTTGATCCTCATTCGGGTTTCTAGGTAGCTCCATAAGGCAACTTTTTTCTTCTGGAGGGCAGGCAGAGTGCTGCATTGTGGCCCCAGTATTGCCAAACTGTAGGGCTTTTGGGCCAGGGGTGTGAGGACGGTAGTCTGAGAACCCAAGCTAGGCTTAGTTTTTGGGGTGAGGGCACAGAAGGCACACTCTGCAGAGCTGAATCAAGATCTCATGCACCTGAAGTCAGGGCGAATATCAGACGTTTGCTCAGGTTGGAGTTTCTGTCCAAGATGGCCCCTTTATAACGTGGAGCGTCTCAAGAGGCCATGTAGATTTTACCACAATGGGAGTTGTGAGATGCTCCAGACTGCAAAGATTCCTTCTGTGGGACACTTGAGACCTGTAGGATGGCTCTAGGATGTCCCATGTTGAACGACTCCAGAGTAGGGTTCTAAGGATGGATGCCTGGGCAGCCCGCCTCCCATTCTAGTTGTCTCCTAGCAACAAGGCAGGTTTGATCTGCAGGCCCTGGGGGAGAAACCAAGGGGGTTGAGTTGACATGGACTCTCCCGAGGATAGATCATAATGTGGTTTTAAGTCCATGGAGA
The DNA here is from genome assembly GCF_964662115.1 of Mustela nivalis. Taxonomy (NCBI): domain Eukaryota; kingdom Metazoa; phylum Chordata; class Mammalia; order Carnivora; family Mustelidae; genus Mustela; species Mustela nivalis. The sequence continues at coordinate 3,111 of NW_028135265.1, read as the reverse complement.
CCTTGGAATGGGGCCCTTGATCCGGGGCCCTGAAAGATTCTCCTAAACAGAGGTTTTTATAGAGCTCCAAAGAGTACATTTCCTATGTGGAGACGAGATTTTTCTGATGAGTGCCTCAGTAATCCCCCGTATGCTGGTATTGGAAAACAGGCCACTGAGGAGAGATGCCTGGAAACAAAAGCAATGGATCTGATTAGGGCCTAAGTGCCTGTCCAGTTCAATCTTATTCTATGGGGATATCTTTCCCTGGGTCTGAGGGGAGGTAGTTTCCTAACTTGTGAAAGATCATCCCTGTTTGTCCTGGGCAGCCAACACTATTGGGATGGCCTCGGGGAGTTTGGAGGATTCTCCTAATCTATAGCGTTGTGGCCAAAGGAAATGGCAGAATTCCCCTGGAAAGGGAAGCCACAGTCCTTAGGTGTGGCTCCAGGGGCCCCAGCTTGGATGGTGTGTGTGCCAGGACTGTGGGGACAGAAGTCGGTAAACACAAACTCAGCTTAGGTTTGGGGATGTATGTATGAAGGCTCGATCTACAGACCGTGAGAATTTTCCAGGCTATGAACAAAGGGCGAGTATGTGGCGCTTGCTCAGGCTTTTGTCTCCGGATTTTGTGTCAACGGTGGCCGTGGAATGTCGGGGTGTCCTCAAGGGCCATGGACAATTCTTTCTCTGGTGATTTGGCCTGATCCCAAGGGGTTGGGATCATTCTGTGGATGGGAAGAGTCCTTTCTGTATTTTTTTTTTTTTACCTCAGATGTTCCACCAAAGAGGGATTCCAGTGTAGAGCCCTGAGTAGGGGTGACTAGACATCTCGAACTCTGGTTGAGATTGGGGGACTAGGGGCTTGGCAAGCCCCATATGTGGGCTGTTGTTCCAGTCACTAAGAGGCTTTACATGAGGATAGGGCTCACGCTGAGGGTCACAATGTGTGTTTGTGCAAATTGTGGCCCTCAGGGATAGGTGGGGCCTCCTAGTCCATGCTGCTTTCTCCTACAATGAACATTGGACAACATGCCAACCACTAGGTTTCTTGCCAAGGCGAAGGAGAAGTTCTGATTCTTGCATCACGTTCACTCCTGAGCAGTGAGTGGAGATAAGGTCTAGGTTCTGAAGGTGAAAACTGAGGTTGGGTAGAGATGATGGCCTAAAGCCATTGTGGGTGTGATATGCTCTGTGTACGGCCAGCTGTCTGGGTGTTGGACTGGAGGTCTGCCCTCAGGCTGTGTCAGACAGGGCTTTAGTGCACAGGCTAGACTGTATAATTGGGGTATGGTCGAGTGGCATGCAGGTTGTTACTCATTTGGCGTTTCTGGTTAGCCCTATAGGGCAACATTTTTCTTCTGGAGGGCAGGCAGAGTGCTGCATTGTGTCTCCAGAATTTCCAAACTGGAGGGGTGTGGCCAGGATTCTGAGGACGGAAGTCTGAGAACACAAGTTAGGCTTAGGTTTCAGGGCGAGGGCCCAGCAGGCACACTCTCAAGTGCTGAATCGAGATCTCATGCTTCTGAATTCAGGGCGAGGATCAGACTTTGGCTTAGGATGGAGTTTCTGTCCGTGATGGCCCATTTATGAAGGTGTGGGGCATCATGAGGAAATGGTGGTTTTCTCACAGTGTTATTGTGTGATGATTCAAACCACAAGGATTCATTCTGCGAGACAGTCAAGACAGGTTGGTTGGATTCAAGACGTCCCATAAAGAAGTTCTCCAGAGCAGGGTTCTAAGGATGGATGCCTGGGAAGCCCGCCTCCCATTCTAACTGTCTCCTAGTGACAAGGAAGGTTTGATCTGCTGGCTCTGGGTGAGCAGCCGAGGGGGCTGATTTGAAATGGACTCTCCTGAGAATGGATCATAATGTAAGTTTGTGTCCTTGGAGACCTTGGGATTGGGCCATGGTGCCAGCGCCCTGAAGGATCCTCCTAACCTGAGGTATTGACACAGCTCCAAAGAGCAAGTTTCCCATGTGGAGATGAGATCTGTTCTGATTGTTTCCTTAGGAAACCCCCATATTCTGATATTGGAAACCAGGCCTCTGAGGAGAGATACCTAGAAACCAAAGCAATGCATCAGAAGTTTGCTCAGGTTGGAGTTTCTGTCCATGATGGCCCCTTTATAAAGGGGAGCATCTCATGAGGCCATGTAGGTTTTCCCACGATAGGAGTTGTGAGATGCTCCAATCTGCAAGGATTCCTTCTGTGGGACAGTCAAGACCTGTTGGAAGGCTCCAGGACATCCCATATGGAACGGCGCCAGAGCAGGATTCCAAGGATGGATGCCTAGAGAGTCTGCTTTGCATTCCAGTTGTCTCCTAGCGACAAGGCAGGTTTGATATTCTGCCTCTGGGGGAGTAATCGACGGGGCTGCGTTGAAATGTACTCTCCTGCCGAATGGTCATAATGCGGGTATGTGTCCATGGAGACCTTGGAATAGGACGGTTGCTCCGGCTACCTGAAGTTTTCTCCTAACTGGAGGCTTTTACAGAGCTCCAAAGGATAAGTTTCCCATGTGAAGACAAGATTTGTTCTGATTGGTATCTCTGGAATCCCCCATATGCTGGTATTGGAAAACAGGCCTCTGAGGAGAGATGCTTAGAAAAAAAAGCAATGGAACCAATTACATTCTAGGGGCCAGTCCAGTTTAATCTTCTTCTCTTGGGTTATCTGTCTATGGGTGAGTTGACGTCGTTGCTCAGCTTGTGAGAGATCGCCCCTCTTTGCCCTGGGTGGCCTACACTATTGGAATGGCCTCTGGGACTTTGGAGGTTTCTCCTTATCTGTAGGGTTGTGGCCAATGGAATGGGAAGAATTTCCTTGGAGAGGGCAGGCACAGTCCTGAGGTGTGGCTCCAGGGGCCTCAGTCTGGAGGGTGTGTGGGACAGGGATGTCAGGATAGAAGTCTGAAAACACAAACTCGGCTTAGGTTTGGGGACGTCGGTATGGCAGGCCCAATCTACAGACTATGAGGAGAATTTTTTGGGCTATGACCTAAGGGTGAGTGTGAACGATTGCTGAAGCTTATGTCTCTGGATTTTGTGTCAATAGTGGCCGTGGAATGTCGGGCTGGCCTAATGGGCCATGGACGAGTCTTTCTCTCTGGACCCCAATCACTTGGGA